>NC_045159.1:1246590-1341590 GCF_900700415.2 Clupea harengus | reverse complement strand
AAATTAAGCCTCCCTTTTCTGTACCATTCTGGTGGCCAATAACTAACATCACTTTACTCTGTTATTGGGACCTCTCCGTGGGAATTGAATGACTCCAAATCTTGAGCAAGGATCTTCGCATCTCCTCCATAGACTTAGTGGATCTTATTATCTGTTCCTGGGCTAGTTTGCCCAGAGACATTTAATGCACAGTTGGTGCTCCACTTTCTGTTGTTGTTTTTGCTAAGGTACACGTTCCCACTCCATCTGTCAGGAGCATATGAGTGACTGAGGGACATCAAGATAGCACAGATGGAGACATATCAGAGAATATTCAGTAAAAGTTCCGTGGATGAGCACTGTAGTGGACTGGTGAATGCAAGCATGATACTTCGCAAGGCTTTGTGTACATACTATACGCAACATTACCGTAAAAAGACCCAGTATTATGTCACACGTTATCCACATGATTTACAAACTGACATTCCTGTGGATGTTTAGCCAAATGCATGATTCAGGACACTCAGCTGACAAGACTGCATGGCAGGAATGCAGGTCAGAGGAGCGCTTTTTCACTTTCCCATGCAACACTTCAACGTTGTTAGGGAAATAGGTGAGTTAAAGTTTGACTTCTACTTTACAGTGGTAGACACCGGTTTTACAGATTTCCACCAGTGTCTTGTTTTACATGACATTTTGCACTATGTGCAAGTTAGAGAGATTGATTACAAGGAGAGAGAGATTATTTGACAAGTTGTTTTTTTTTACTTGGAGGTAAAAATATGTTCTTAAAATGTGTGGCACTCTTTCTGTATACCCCTCATCTTCTCTCTACTGGCGTAGTCCTATTTTTGGAGTGTGGTTTGTCATGTTTCTGTGGACTCCGTGGCTTGGTAGTAGCCATTGTTAATACATGTGGCACTGTGTCAGTGTGACACTCTATTACTGTGGTTGTTTGTAAGGACCAGAGCATGTCCTTTTTAGTGGTACTTTCCTGTGTTCTCTTGTGTTTTATTACAGTTTTCTCAGTCGCTTTTTTACATTTCTCGAATCATCCTTAACATTATCAAAACAGTAAGTTCATTTCCTCGAATCATCCTTAACATTATCAAAACAGTAAGTTCATTTCCTCGAATCATCCTTAACATTATCAAAACAGTAAGTTCATTTCTCGAATCATCCTTCACATTATCAAAACAGTAAGTTCATTTCTCGAATCATCCTTCACATTAGTTTGTCTACACTAATAATGATTACAGCAATGACTGTCACTGCCACCAAAAAGTCCTTTTGCCATGGTTTGTATGTTTTTATGTTCACTGTATGCACCTATGCACCAGAACAAATTCCAGGTAGGTGTAAACCTACTTGGCAATAAATACTATTCTGATTCTGATTCTGATTCTGAAGATAGTCACATTTTGTCATGTCAATGTAGAATCATATCTTGGAAGTATATTCCATATTTCCAAATTTGCTTTTTGCTGTATTTTGTTCACTCACAGTAATTTATCACCATTACAGATTATTGTATTTATTAATATTTTATTATTATTTTATATTATTTTCTAGTAAGTTGAGAGCTGTTCATGTCACTGTTCATGTCACAATTTCAATTAATAAAGTCTTTGAGAAACAAGTAATATTATCCTAATTACAATTATGATGATCATAGACATTTCATTCATTCATTAAATAACTTTGCCATTGGATATGTATGAGTAAAGTAGACAGAACAGTAATCAGCAAAAACACCTAATGCTGCTTTTGTGGAGAAAGCTTACATTGACCCAAATGTCCACATACGTTTGACATGCTGTCTCTTACAAAACCCCTCCCACTCTAATGAATGAGATTCCTG
This sequence comes from Clupea harengus, assembly GCF_900700415.2. Lineage (NCBI taxonomy): Eukaryota > Metazoa > Chordata > Actinopteri > Clupeiformes > Clupeidae > Clupea > Clupea harengus. The sequence goes on along the minus strand of NC_045159.1, from coordinate 1,339,750 downwards.
TGGACAATTTGATGTGATTTTATGTGATTATATGTGTTCTGTAAAGCCTAATGGGGAAAATAGGACTGAACACAGTGTTGTCTGACAGTGGCACACTGTTACTGGATTTCCCCTCATGCTGTCCTTGCACATTGACATTGAATTTAGCAAACATTCAAAACAATACCATGAAACTGAAACTGATGAAGGAAATGGTTGACTCATAATGTTAACTGGTTTAATCCATTTGCATGTCAGTCCTTACACAATGAATAGATACCTAGATGTTTTGGGGGCTCAACAGCAGACGGTTGTACATACCCGTTGTATGTATGTAGCATTTGGAAAATGTTCAAAAGAATGAGAAATTGCTGTTCGTGTACACAAGTCACTAGATGATGTGGAGGTTGTTTTGAGAATTTTAATTCGGGTCAGAGAATTGCACCAAAGCGACTGAGAAATTAATTTAATTCTGTGAAAATGTGGTCATTTCAAGAAGCTGTGTTTTTCTAAAGATGATCAGAGGGTGCCCATATGTAGGTTATAGAGGAGGAAAGCTAAAAGTGACAGCCAGTTTAACACAGAGTCGGTGTTACACACAGATTCTCCATCAGCCAGTTTAACACACAGTCGGTGTTACACACAGGTTCTCCATCAGCAAGGAGAGTGGCTACTGTCAATTTCATTTTTCATTTGAATTCATAGTGTTTTGTTTTCTGACACATAACACTGTGTCCCTCTGTGTTGTACAGGTATGCAAGTTCTGCCATTGACAGACAAGCAGGAACATCAATGAGGAAGGTAAGTACATCGACTCGCTGTCATGGAATATGCTCCTGTTTCTTTGTTTGATTCAGTTTTCCTAATCTGCCATCACGTCTGATACACTTCCGTAAGAAAGTTTCTTTTTCTGTCACTTTGTCTGCTCTCTCTCTCTCTCTCTATTTCTCTCTTCCTCTCCTTGTGTTTCTCTCCCCCACCCACACTTTCTCTCTTTCTATTCCAGTCAATGCACTATGCCTCTTTAAGGACCAAGACCAAAAAGAAGAGCAAAGGTAAGAGAATCTGATGGACCCATTGTGTTATTTTTGTATGCAAAACCATTCTGGCAAAAGGTTGATTGATTGTTGAGCTCAACAGCCAATGAAATGCCACCCCTCCCTTCCATATTCCTGAAATAACATGTTGATTGGCTGGAATTGTTTATGGCTCGGTCTGAGCCACAGTGTTTGTTTCCCATTTGCTGTGCCAGAACTGTGTACTAACTAAGTTTGTTTGAGAGCACACACACATTAGGGACAGCTAGCGGACCTGGAATTTGACAAAAAATGTATTGGATTACAATTGCAGACTGTACCTTTAAGCATCAAATTGAACAAATTGCCTTATTGTGCTGTTTCATAGGTCAGAAGAACCCTTATATGTTTGGCTACCTTTGTGTTATACTGTGAGGAATGTATGTATAATTCTGTGTCAAATTAGTGTTTCAATCTCCATATGTCTCTGATGTGGTCAGGGTCGCTCAGCAATGCGAGTCGCAGGAGGATCGCGTGTAAGGACCTGGGCCACGGCGATTGTGAAGGCTGGCTGTGGAAGAAGAAAGATGACACTGGCTACTTCACCCAGAAATGGAAGAAGTACTGGTTTGTCCTGAAGGAGTCAGACCTCTACTGGTACACCAACCAGAATGTAAGACTATATATGCTTTGCTGTGTTTCATCACCTTATGTGACATTAAAGTTTACTTGATATATTTGCTCAAACCAAGTGCAGAAACCTGACATCCATTCAGCTGAATACAAATATTGTCAGGGAGAAATAACTTGCTGAAATCAGTGATTAGTGATTGACAAACATGATCTGATGCCTTATCTCCCGTCTCTCACTGTCTTGTCTTGTGCGACTCGTGTTCTCAGGATGAGAAGGCGGAGGGCTTCATCAGTTTGCCAGAGTTCAGAATAGACAGGGCCATCGAGTGCAGGAGGAAACAGTAAGTTCCTGGATTTGCCTCACAATAACTCACACGTCGTACTATGGTAAATGGACTGCATTTATATAGCACTCAAAGCGCTTTACAGATTAATGCCTCAGACATCTACCCATTCACACACCGATGGCAGAGGCTACTATCTAAGGTGCCAAGCTGCACATCGGGAGCAGTTGAGGGTTCAGTCAGAGTGTTGCTCTAGGACACTTTGACACTTGGTGAGATCAAACTAGCAACCTTCCTATTGCTGAATGACTCCTCTACCTCCTGAACCACTATCGCCCCTATCGCTATAACATATGAACCCACAGCAATATTACAAAGCCTATCTGATCGGCAAACTTAGTTGTTTTCCTTTGTTTCTTTGTTTCTCTTTATGCGTATGTGTATTTGAATGTTTTTTTTTGGCTCTAGAAGATTACAACTCCTAGCTGTTGTTGTATAGATGATGTGTCTTTGTGTGTGTGTTAGTGCAGAGAGCGTTTTAGTGGTGGGTCTGTAAGACCTTCAGGCCAAAAGGAAACTGGGTCAGTGCAGCTGTGGCCTGTCTCATACTGCTGCAGCTAAGAGCAATGCAGTGGAAAGTTTGCATGATGTTTGACCAGAAACTCTCTCCTATCTCTGCCACAGCGCTTTCAAGGCTTGCCATCCCAAAATCAAGAGTTTCTTCTTTGCCACGGATCATTTGGAGGAGATGAATAGGTAAGGCTTTTTTCTGTTCCTCCATCCATCCCTCCCTCTCTTCGCTTCATCTCTTCTCATCTTCTCTCCACTCAACTCATCTCTAGTCCTCCTCTCCACTCCTCTCCTTTTGTCTTGTCCTTTAGTCCATCGTTTTTTCTCTCGCACAGATGGATGAATCGATTGGGACTGGCTGCCATTGGATACACCCCAGATGATCCTGTTCCCCGCCCAGATGAAGGTGAGAACATACTTACCAGAGTGCAGTCCAGTACTCACCTACTGCACACAGGCTGTGTATCTATCTACCTGCTTAGAATATGAAGTCTCATTTGTTGAGTATCACTATAGAATGTGTAGCCTAGTTGCAGTGTCTGTTGTTGGCCTAATTACAATATGTAGTCTTTAGAATATTTAGTCTTTAGAATATTTAGTCTTTAGAATGTTTAGTCTTTAGAATGTTTAGTCTTTAGAATATTTAGTCTTTAGAATGTTTAGTCTTTAGAATATTTAGTCTTTAGAATGTTTAGTCTTTAGAATGTTTAGTCTTTAGAATATTTAGTCTTTAGAATGTTTAGTCTTTAGAATATTTAGTATTGTCTGTTGTCTACTCACTTTGAATTTGGAAATCCAGTCTATCATCTGATGACAGATGAATGTTAAAGTCTGTTGCCAGATGACTCTATTGATTTTATATTCATAACATATGCTGTAGTCTTTAGATACATTTTGTAGTCTGCTATCAGTTGAGTAGATGTGTTGTCAATAGTGCTGCTTGTGGTGTTATCCGAGTAGTCTAGGTTATAGTCTGCTGACGTCAGCCATGGTGTGTGGTGCTGTAGTCTATTGATTTTGGAGAAGTAGTTGTGTGTATATAGTTCTGTACACATTCAGGAGAAGTACTTTTCATTTAAGGGTGTTTTGTTTGGCAGACTACTGGAGTGAAAGTGACCAGGAAGAAATGGATGGATCCGTGACGCTCAAACATGAGAGCTACCACCGAGGCCACAGTGTAAGTCACATCCTGTCACTCTCTGTCTGTCTTCCTATAGAAAGATGGAAAAATGGATAGACATGGAGGGATACAGATACAGTTGTGTACCTTGCAACACCTTATACTAATACATGCACACACACACACACACACACATAGACACACACACACACACACACACACACACACACCCCCTCCTTCATGACATATTCTTCACCTCCATACAGACACACGTACACGTGCATTTTGGACTTTGTTTTAGGACCCTATCCATTACTGCATTTACTTACCTGTTGTGTTGTCTTTGTTCGTCAGGCTAACCCCACCAGTCCCTTCCCTGAGCGCCATTTCTCCAGCGGCTCCACCTTCTCCCACTCCTCAGCTGAAGAGACCCACTCCGGCTGCCGCTCCTCCCACCGGGAACGCCGCTCCTGGCAGGACCTGATTGAGACGCCCCTGACCAGCGCCGGCCTGCACTACCTGCAGACGGGCGACGCCGAGGGCGACTGGGGCGGTCCGGGACCCCACGTACCCCCCCTCTCCCCCGACCACCGCCGCCACCAGGCCACCCTCCCGGCGCAGCGGCACCGCCCCCTGGACCGCGACGGGCCCTTCCCCCTGACGGACAGCGAGGACCGGGGCTCGCACAGCCACGCGCACAGCCACAAGCAGCGCAGCCACAGCCTGCCACGCAACCGCGACGCCCAGGCCGCCCTGCCCCGCCACACCCACGGCACGCTGCGGCCCCGGGCCCACGCGCATCGCGAGGCGGAGGAAGAGGCGGACGAGTTGGGGGAGGGCGGCGGGGGCGGCGGGGGCTCGCGGCGCAGGCACAACAGCAGGCGACGGGACGGAGGAGGAGGAGGAGGAGAGCGGGCGTGTGAGGTGGCGGAGCGGGAGGCCGAGGTGGAGCGAGAGAGAGAGCGAGAGAGAGAGCGAGAGCGCGGGCCGGGCGGAGAGGCGGCGGTGGACGGCCTGCAGGAGCTCTACCGCACGCTGGAGCAGGCCAGCCTGTCGGCCTTCGGCCAGCAGAGACCCTCCACCAAACAGGAGTTCCGTCGCTCCTTCGTCAAGCGCTGCAACGACCCGGCCACCAACGACCGACTCCACCGCATCCGAGCCCTGCGCAGCACGCTGAAGGTAAGAGAGGTGGAGTGGGTGGGAGAGAGGGAGGGAGACAGAGAGAGCTACATCTAGACTGGTAGAGGGACAGAGGTGTAAAGGGTGTGGGTGGGGGAGGGCAGGGAGAAAGAAAAGAAAAGAGAGAAAGAGAAATGGAAGGATGGAAGAGAGCACCCTCGTCTCTTGAAAGACGCACTGTGACATTTGGATGATAGACAGCCTGCTCTTCCCCCTCCAGGCCAAAGAGGGCGATATGGCCATCATCGGTCTGATTCTGGACGACCCCTGCCTGACCTCGCGGAAGTTCCGGGAGTGGAAGCAGCGCAACCAGGAGCTCTTTGTGGACATCTGCGAGTTCAGCGCGGGTCCCCTGGAGCTCGCCTCCGACGCCGCCGCCGACCTCTCACCTCTGTCTCCCACCCTGATGATGCACACGCACTCCTTCATCGAGACACACGTCTGAGGCGCATATGATGGTCATCGACACACACTTCCTTTTTGCCAAAACACCCAATAGCATTACACACATATGTCACAGACATCCAAAAATGCAAACTTTTACAGAACCTCATGTCCATCCACTGTTATTTACTAACTCCTATGCCCTACAGTATTGACATGTATGTGAAATGTAAACACACCCATAAACTGATGAACAAAAACTTGGAAGAAGCACTGTGGAGTCAAGAGACCCCCCCCCCCTTCTGCCCCTTGCCCTCTTACCTTCTCCCTGATCCCCAACGGACAGCTGACTGAGGAGCCGACACACTGTTACCATCACACACTCACTGTAACTATGGGAACAAACACACACACACATACTGTAACCGTGGTAATGGATGAATACGGTGAGCGATTGCAAAAAGCTCACAGACACCACAGAGACTGAAGCCAGAGGAGGAGTGAAAGGATGTTACGAGCTCCCAGAGCCCATGTGAGCTACTAATAACAGACCCACTCACTGGAGATGTTGAGGTGCCCCACTGCATGCCTGAGGAAAAAAAGAGTCATTCTTTCATATTTAGTGCTGAAGAAGAATATATGAACAGCAACTACAAGGAACTGAACACAAACAGCGATAATTGTTCAGGGGCTGTATCATTTTTCTCTTTTTTTTGAATCAGCTCTGGTTTTGTTTTGATTTTTTTTTCCTTTCTTCCCCTTGTATGCTGCAGGAAGAGCGATCGATGTAGCTGTGGGCAATGGGCTTCATTCTGTTACCAAGCAACACACACACCGCCCTACTGTGTAATTGTATGCAGCTCTCAAAATGTGTGTGTGTGAGAGAGACAGAAAGAAAATGTTTGGTGTATTTGTGAGTATATGGATTTCAGTGTGTGACAGGGGTATGTGTGTGTGTGTGTGTGTGTGTCTGTGTCTGTGTGTGTGTGTGTTCTGTGTGTGTGTGTGTGTGTGTGTGTGTGTGTGTGTGTGTGTGTGTGTGTGTGTGTGTGTGTGTGTGTGTGTGTGTGTGTGTGTGTGTGTGTGAGTGTGTCTTGAATGGGAGATATGATGAGAGTCATACTTCTGACAGAAGTTTTTTTTCCCCCTGTATATCATTTAAAGGACTGGAACATCCAGTGTTTGTATGTATTGTTCTATAAGTTCAATCCTATTTGAAATGCAACGTTTGCATTGGCTGCTGAGTACCCATAGGAATGCAAATACAATGATTATTATTATTGGTTAGTCTCTTTGCAGCCATTACAGTGTTGTTCATTTCCAACATTTTTCCCTTTGGCATATTTATATTGTTGCTCAAACATCTGCATGGTTTTAAAGATAATTCTGCCATTCTGGCTAAGAAATGTATATAAGATAATAGTCTCTTGTTTGCATAGCTGCATCCTCTGTTCAAAACTGTGAACTCCTCTTGTGAATGCAATCTTCGGATTCTGCATCAGCAGAGTCTTTTTACTTCTCTATTTTGGTTTTTAGAAAAAGAGTGTAAAACAGAAAAAAGCTTTGCGTCTCTGAAATGACTGTTTCTGCTTCTTCCCAGCATTGGCTGGGGTTACCTCTTAAAACTTTGGGTTGAATTCAGGTCCTGAGTTTCTCTAAGAATTTCTGTCTTATACGTATGTGTCCTCTTGGTTTCCTTGTGAACTTATTCATGGTCCCCTGAAGTCAAATATATCTGATATATGGCATCGTCCTCATCTTAGTATGGCATCGAGCTAAAACTCCATAATGTCTGAATCGGGTCACGTTTTCAACACATGCAGTACAGTATATAATGAAGATGTAATTTCTTTGTTTTGACTGTGAATAGAATCATTGTGGAATGTACTTTAATTGGACTGAATGTAATCTTTTTGATGTGGTTAAACATGTACTTTTTCAGAACATACACACATTAGGATGCAGAAGGGTGACGAGAGAAGCTGAAGAGGGGAGTGATGGTGCCACTCCATAGTGAAGGAGAATCAGAGAGATAGAGAGAGAGAGAGAGAGAGAGAGAGAGAAAGAGGGAGAAAGAAAATGGAGAAAAGATGGCAGAAAGACAGCCTGTCTTAGCACCCCCATCTCTTAACAGTGATGAAGTACATAGTAGAAGCCAGCCATGTGTCTGAGCTGTGTCTGTGTGTTGGTATGTGTACTCACATGTGCATTCATGCACGTGTGTGTGTGTGCGTGTGCGTGTGAGTGTGTGTGTGCGTACGTTTGTGTGCGTATGTGTGGGTGTGTGTGGATGCATGTGAGTGTGTGTGGGCAGTATGAAAGTGTGTGTGTGTGGGCTGTATGAAAGTGTGTGTGAGTGTGTGTGTGGGCTGTCTGAAAGTGAGTGTGAGTGTGTGTGGGCTGTATGAAATCTGGCCAACGGGTCCCACTGTGTTATTTTGGGCATTTGCCCCCCAGGTCACTGCTCTGCTGTATCAGATGTAAGTTGCACTGCGACATTTAAAAAAGGAACATATTGCTCTTTTTTGAAAATATATTATAAGCGTTTACTCTGTACAATGACTGATCGACAAAAAAAGGTGTTATATGAAAGAGAGATACATTTATTCTTCCTATGATTCAGAGTTAGCCCTTTTTTCTGAAAAACCTATATAAAGATTGTAAAATTTAAGTTGTAAAATTAATAAACTGAATTATCTGCACTGTTACATTGAGTGGAGAGGGTTCTTGTATGTCTCCATGGTTATGTCCAGTTATTTACAGATACAGTTGAAAGGTCGTGGAACTGGGTGGAAACGTAACCTGAAAGATCGGCATGTTCCAACGGATTTCATGTGAAAACACCACATACTATATTATAACAGACCTATTTTAGCTCTGAAATTAGTTGGGGCTGCCTGGCTTAACAAAGAACTTGATGGAATGCTGGTTTGATGCGTAGGGTGTCGGTTTATTCTGCATATTCTATGCAACACACCAGAAGCACACACAACACATTACAATGGAGAGAGAGAAGGAGGGATGGTTAGGAGATATTGTCCATAGTATAGTCTCTTCTGTGTTGGCCTTGTCTTCAAAGGTGGCGATGTTTCCTCAATGTCCCAGCTTCACTCCTTGCTATGTTCTCTCATCACACGTAGCGGTCGGTGTCTCCGACCGGCAAACCCACAGCAAAACCTAAGTTTCCTGCATCATGTTTTTTATAATGTTCTTCTCCTCTGAGTAAAGCATACAAGTTACATTTCAGTTTAAGAAAGGTAGAATACACAACTTAATGTCTAGGGGTTTGATTCAAGGTGTAAGGTGGGGTGTGTTAGGAAGGGGAACAGTATGGGGTATACCTAGATATGAGAGGTGTATATGAAAGTATATGAAAAAACACAAATATTCTTCACAGTAAAAACATGACATTGAACTGTAGGTTCACACCAGCAAATGCCTCAGTCATTTAGCAAAAAAGCGCTCATAAAAGAGTCATTTAAATTGATATAAACTTGCTAAATAAAACAGTTAATGCAATAGCAAAGCCAACACCACCTCACTGTCTTATATCGTCACACCTTTTCTGGTTGTGTCATGGTTCACCTTTCAACATCCTCAACCCAATCTCTCAGCACCCCTTTCACAGGACTGATGCTCTGAATTACAGAGTTCTGCACAGGACTGTGGGTAGATTTGGGTCGAAGGGTCCTTTTCATGCCCTTTGCAGTCGTCGTACTCTTGGACACCTGAGGGAAGTAAGAGGGGCCATAGACCCCACTTCAGAAGAAAATGACAGGCGGACAGAAGGACTGTGCGGTACAATATGATTTATTAACCAGGTGACAAAACCTTTGTTGAGAATTCAAGCAGCCTCCAAGGCAAGGGTATAAGGCAAAGATTTCTGAAATTAATCAGCTTTGTCTTTGGCTACTGGTGTTGTAATGATGGCAGCCATAGGCCAACATCTGCACATGCCACAAGAGATCTTTTCAGTGAGTCTTTTTTTACTAGTCCTCTCTGTTGCCATTTACAACAGCCAGTCTGAACTTTCTCTGAGCCCTCTCTCAACCCTAAAGACATGAGGTGAAACTTGATACAGACCCAAGCGTCACAGACTTCCTTCTCAAGAAAGGGCAAGGCTTACTGTTGGAAAGCATAACTGCAAACTGTAAATCAGTTATAAGTGGAATTATTTGAAAAATATGAATCTTCTCATTTTTACTGAACATTTTCAGTACACAAAATAAAATGTGTTTCATAATTGTTCTTTGGTGTCAAATTAGAGAAAAACAAAGATTGTATAAAATACAAAGAACGGCTTTGTTGCCTTTTATTTTCATAATTTAGAGCGTAAACATTATTTAAAGTTTCCCCATTAATGACGGTTGGGAAATCTAATGTTGGCGTTTCTGTGAACTGTTGGACTTGTTTGTCAATTGTATTGAGGGACTAAACACCAACAAATTAGCATAGACGTATGCTGCTAAAAAAAATCTGAAAATATTAGAACGCTTTGGATCTGTGGCGACTATTGCTGTGTTCGCTACGTAGCATTCAATTAACTGATGGGGAAAGATGCGCTACCGAGGAAAGAAGTCAAGTATGTAAAGGGGTCGCAATTCATTCCACGCGTTTTACGTCCCTCTTTGGTTTCCATACGAAAAAGACAGGGGGAGGGACCATCATGGCTTCCAAGGTGAGTGGTATTTGCTAACGAAAAACTTTCACCAATGTTTGAATGACTCGTTCAAAAAAGATTGTTTTATCATGTTGGCATTTATGGCAAACTATACACTCTCGTTTGTTAAAACGGAATTAAAAACCTTACGTGAAGAGCACGTCGCACAGCGACCATTCCATGCCTTGCATGCTCGTTTCTCTGAGAACATGTTGTACTAAAGGCTAATACTGAATGGTGCCGATGTGTTTAGTTGTATTTGCGCTCTAAATATGATTTTACATATAGATAGCATGATAATACGGAATCTCTTAGGGTTTCCAGACAAGACAAATTAGATTAGGATTATTGCTGATTAATCTTGTAGAAGAGGTGCGCCACTTTAATGAACTAACCTATCAGCGAGCCTGTTTGAAAGGAAGCACACAAATTAGAAGGTCACAACGTCTGAATCAACTGGATATCATTCTCTTATTAAATTGTAGTTCGTTCTTCTGGACAAAACAGTGTAATGACGATGACCAAATAGTAACCACGAACCTATTTCACGCTAACGTATTTCCCTGTGCGAGTTCATTTGTCAGTTGTAGTGACTATTTAACTCGAGTTTGTGAGGAATTGTTTTTGTCCACATCCTCAGGCCGTGAAGCTGACAGCCGTCCCGGCTGCTCTTGGACTGGCTTCATTTCGTGTTTACGCCATGAGTGAAGGGAATCATGAAGAGCTCGTGTCTCCACGAGAGGTGCGATAAAAGACACCCATGACATGCACACTCTTCACATACAAAGGCCAGTGCAAAGACAAACATGTTGCTCTCTGTCTCCATAGCTGTCGATCTACTCGCCCGACCCTCCTGCAATGCGCTATGTGGAGGAGCGGCCAGGACCACTACAAACAGGGCTGGGTATCGTGAGAGTGGGACTACAGCCCTATGTCCGAGCAGTGAAGGTACCCAGATCAATGTGATTTTAGATTGGTTTTTGTCCCCCTCAACACCTGCCTTGCCACAGGCCTTTTTGGTCAGTGTTGTCCAATTTACAATGATCATATGCCTGCAATGAACATGAATTGTTGTTTTAAATGATTCTCTGATAAAACTTTATGTTATTTTGATTTTTTTTATACTAAATTTCGGAGTTGTTTAATGTGTTTTGTTTATTTATTTTGTCTGTTTTGTTTTGTTATGGTTTTTTTTTATTTTGTCTTCGGTATTATGTAGCCTCAATCAGGGCATTGCTGCAAAAGAGCCCTGTGCTCAGTCAATTATGAATAAACAATGATGATGATGATGATGATGATGATGAATACAGAGCGTCTTAGCCAGTAGTATATAATGTTTAGATGACAATTCAGTACAGAAAAATATTAATGATGATTACACGTGTGTGACAGCTATCCAGGAATTTCAGTTTGTATTGACGTGAATTATTATTGTAATTGTGAATTATATGTTTCCGTAGAATGCCTGCATTTCAGTAAAAGTTGGTGCGGTAGCTGTTTACCAATCAGGACAAGGTAAGAAAGGAGTTATGATAAGAGTGGGACTGTGTACTTCTTTGGACTTGCTTTTATTCAAATGGTTGTGAACACCATTGAAAGGGAATGTGGTCCTGTTCTTTGTCTGATACAAAATACTTGACTCTTGTTTTTTGCAGATACATACAATTTCCTAAGAGATCCTCCCCCAGGCTTCCTGCCGAGGGTGGGCGTCATAACAGTGTCTGGGTTGGCTGGACTGGTACTGGCACGGAAGGGTAAGGCTAGGCCCTCTAGTTAAGCATATTACTTTTGAGCCCTGAAATTTCTTATGAAAATGCATACATTTTTTGTTTTCTTGTCAGTGACAAGAAATTACTCATGGTACATTGTTTTTATTCTTTATGATGCGTTATGTCTTGTCTTGACTGAAAGCTCACAGAAGTTTTAAAATAGGTCTTCAAGAGATCACTAAAGGGAAACTTTGGGATTTTTTAACCTGGGCCCTATTTTAAGATCTTTTTGGGTCCAAACTTATACTAAGGACAATTATCAAAATCATAATTGGTCCAGTATTGAGTTAGAACACAATGACGGGCAACTGCAAAACGACATCGACAACATATCCATTTTATAAGGTTCAGGGAAAATTCAGACAGTGAAATGAAATTTTGAATTCTGAAATTTATGTCATCAAACTCTTAGGGAAGATTGCTCCTATTGGCAAATATTTGCAATCCCTGTTGATGAAGGTGATGTTCTTGTACCTCCTCTAGAGCAAACTCAACTATTTGCATTGCATCCATTTTGCCAACTGCCCAGACAGCTGCATTAGTCACCTGTAAAACAAGCCCCCATGGACATTTTTTCATTGTCCTAGCTCGGTTGTTTGCAGAAAGTTTGTGGTTTGTGTTTGTAGGGTCGCGTCTGAAGAGGCTGGGTGTGCCTCTTGGTCTTACGACAGTGGGAACCGCAGTGTGCTATCCCACTCAAACAGTTGGGCTCTTAAAGGTATGTCACCTTAAATTGCAGAGGGCAGTTGTATTCAATTCAGTGAAGACTGAATTTTCTGTACAATTTCTATCCTTATTTTCTATTTCTACCTGATCCCCACTCTCTGTAGGTGACCGGTAAGAAGATATATGCTGCTAGCTCATCAGTGGCCTCAGTTTTTAAATCCAAACCTAAAGAAACCATTATCACCCCTGCTACCAGCCTTGAGGTATGTAAGTGCACTAACGAATGTGACAAAAATGACAGTCAAGTCAAGAGTTTGTGGTTGTTTTGTTTTGTTTTGTTTGTTTTTTTCCTTGTGGCATGCAGAGTTAGTGAGAGGTGATTCCATAAACACCTCAATATACCTCTGTCTGGCCCTCTCTTTATTGCCTATATACTGTCTCCTTCTCCTCCATCCTCCTTTTACGTAAGCCGCCAATAGTTGTGCGGTTTCAATAATTTTGCACGTTATGCTGTTGTAACCTGCGTTGTTTAGACATGACAGTCCCGCACAGACTCAAACTTGCAACCTTGGACATGGGAGGCAGGTGTGCTAGCAAGAAGGCTAAAACTCATGTGTGTTAGCGTCTGTCGCTAACACGTCTCTTTAGGTGTCAGGAAGTGAGGTTTATTCACTGCACAGCTCTGTACCCGCTGGCTTCCGTTACACTCACACTCCCAATCCGGCTCATGGGCACTAGCATAACCTGCGTTACATTGTACAGGATGGACCTCTTCTGGGGAGTGGGAGTTTAAGCCCCCCCCCCCCCCCCCCCCCCCCCAGTCTATAATGAGATGGGCCAGGTTATGGTTTCCTAAACTTTTTCATTCAGCTTTACTATGTGATTGCGAATGGATTTAAAATAGTCTGTCTTATTATCATGTCTCGAGATGTGATACTCAGAAGAGCAGGTCAGAGAAGCCTTTTTTTTATTTGAATATGCTGGGGATAAGCGTTGACAGCACCAAATGGCCTACAGTTTGTTCCCAGAATATTTTAAAGTAAAAAAGCAATGCAATAGATATCATTTTAATGTAATCAATGTCGAATACTATAGTTGAGACAAACCTAATATTCTGTTGCAGTAAACTTTAAGACCAGTCTTTTTGCGCCACCACACCATACATATCCTATTGAGGAAAGGAGTGAATGTAGCCTACTAATAAATCTGGGTTTCCATCTCCAAACATGTATTCAATGGGAAAATAGACCTGACCTCTCCTGCTCTCACAAGTCACAGCGTAGCGAGTGCCAGAATGTTTTCTGTAACATTTAAAATTTCAGCAAATATGAAGGGATCAAATAAGCTCTCCATTTTTCATTTGCAAATGTGTTTAAATAAATGAACTGCGATTTATTAAATTGAATGTGTATCATATGTTATGCCAGCCCTAGGCATGCTAGAATGGGTGCGTTTCTGGGATAGGCTATATTGATCTTGACAAAAATAGCTTGCCATGGAATCTAAGTTGCAAAACTGACACTTTCTTTTCGTATAGGCTAAAAATCACATACTTTGATTAACAGAATAACAGTCAGTTTGAGGGGATGTGGCTGGGGTATCTTGAATCATGTCTGACGAGCTACAGTTATGTGTCAACAAACAGCAGAAGAAGCACTATGGTTTCCTCCTTGGGAAAGCGCTCCCAGTGCACATGGTCAAAAAATCGCAGAGATATTACCATCTTCTTACTATGTAATATCGACTCACTGATGCATTCAGTTTAAAGGGATTGCTGGGCAAACCTTTCAATAAAACTAACTTTGGCCTGGATCTGCCAACTTAGTGCTTTTGGCCACACCTTTACCTTTAAAGACTCGTGTGCATTGTTGGCTTCAGAGATCCTCAACCAAGGGGCCACTGTGTTAAATAATGAGTCAATGTAGCTCTTTTTTTTCTCTAATCTCCCACTTTGTCATTTTGCAGCCAGCAGCACCTGTGACAAGTCCAGAACCGGAGGTCCCGGAATCCAAAGCTTTGCCTGAGCCCACGACCTCTGAACCAGTCCCAGCCGTTGATGCCCCTCCTGTTCCATCTGAAGAAGTCCCTCAGCCCCCTACAGATGTGACTGAGGTACCCTCTTCAGATACCCCGGCAGCCCCGGAATCTGCCTTAGAACCCGCCCCTGAGACTGCAGATCCTATTGTTCCGGAAGCTGTCCCCACCCAAGAGGCATCAGCTCTGGAACTGCCTGCTGAAATTGCTGAGGTTGCACCTGCACCTGAACCCACAACAGAGACCCCACCAGCTGAACCTACCCCAGAGGCACCTGCCGCTGAACCTACCCCAGAGGCCGCACCTGCCGCTGAACCTACCCCAGAGGCCGCTGCTGAACCTACCCCAGAGGCACCTGCCGCTGAACCTACCCCAGAGGCACCTGCTGCTGAACCTACCCCAGAGGCACCTGCTGCTGAACCTACCCCAGAGGCCGCACCTGCCGCTGAACCTATCCCAGAGGCCGCTGCTGAACCTACCCCAGAGGCACCTGCTGCTGAACCTACCCCAGAGGCACCTGCCCCTGAACCTACCCCAGAGGCACCTGCTGCTGAACCTACCCCAGAGGCCGCACCTGCCGCTGAACCTATCCCAGAGGCCGCAGCTGCAGCTGAACCTACCACAGAGGCTGCAGCTGAACCTACCCCAGAGGACGCAGCTGCACCTGAACCTACCCCAGAGGCCGCAGCTGAACCTACCCCAGAGGCCGCACCTGCTGCTGAACCTACCCCAGAGGCACCTGCTGTTGAACCTACCCCAGAGGCACCTGCCGCTGAACCTACCCCAGAGGCACCTGCAGCTGAACCTACCCCAGAGGCCGCACCTGCCGCTGAACCAACCCCAGAGGCCGCACCTGCCCTTGAACCTACCCCAGAGGCACCTGCCCCTGAACCTACCCCAGAGGCTGCACCTGCCCCTGAACCTACCCCAGAGGCAGCCCCTGAACCAACCCCAGAGGCCGCATCTACTACCGAAACTACTCCAGAATCTAAACCTGCTGAAGCCACTGAAATGATTGCTGCTGAGGCCCCAGAGGTGGCACCTGCAGAACAACTTGCACTCACTCCAGGTAACAAAGGGCTGGAGAGTCTGTCCATGCAGTCATTGCATCTGTGTAATATAACGTGTATACTTGTACTGGGTAATTTGAATGTTGTATTTGATGTATATCCCTCCCCTGCAACAGGTACTGAAGAGGCCACACCCCCTGCACTAGAGCCAACCCCAGCTGTTGAAGAGGCCACACCCCCTGCCCCTGAGACAGCTGTGGCTGCTGTTGACGACGCCACTCCCTCTGGCAGTGAGCCAAGCTTCGTTATAGTGGAAACACCTGCCTCTGAGACGGCCCCCTCCTCTGCAGAAGAAGGCACGCTCTTGTCTGTGGAGGAGACCACCCCCGTAGCCATGGATCAGCCCCCTATTGTGATTGAAGAGCCTGTTCCAGTGAAGGCCATTACAGGTGAGCAGTCACACGCCTAGGGCCTGTTTAGACCTATAGTTAACTTGCCTTCATGTTTTCTGTCCATCAACATCTGTGTTGTTACCATTTTAAAGAGCGCCTTGTGACAAGGGCATGAGGGGGTTGAGCTTTAAATGGACATTTGAGCCTCTGTCTGCAGATAGTAAATGCACTTTTCCCCACTGTTTTGTCTTGTTGTAGACCCATCACACTTTGTCCCCAATCCTCTGCTTCTGGACCACGGCCAGTCCCACCCTGAGGACGCCGACTTGTACAGCACTCGCGGCTAAACCAAAATGGTGGTGACAGGGGGCACTGAATGGGAGGTGTGGGTGATTAACCTCCCTTGAACTCAAGTAATGAAATCCAATGCCTTGGTCACACGGTAGTCTCACGGGTGATCTACACAGAAATGTGATGTTTAGGGGTGTCATGTCTTGTGAAGGTGTTTCTCAGTAATTCCTTCGGAAGCCACAGGCTTTGATCCTTTTACCTCGGTTACATAGATCAGTTTACCAAAAGTGTGTGTGTGGTATACATATGTGATGTGTACACTTACATGGCAGTCTCAGGCGGTCACACATCCCTACACACACTGAACACAGTGGAAAAAAAACCTGCAGTTCTGGGAGAACACTGCTGTTATTACTAAGTCACATACAGTCATAAGAGTTTAAGCCAAGGGACACTTCCTGCCATGAAGGGAAGATGGCATCCCCACCATTTTATACTGTGATCATGTACAGTGCTCATTTTTACAGGACAATACGTCGAGTCGTCTTTTATAAATCAAATAAAAACTTTGCTGAGGTTTAGAATGTTTGTTTAGCCACACATTAGTTTCTCTGTCAGCTTGGATAGAATATCTAGACAATCTATGCAAAAACATCTGTTTGAAATCTTGGGGATCAAAGTCATATTCAAACTATTAACTGTTGAATGTAACTTAAGGTGTATTTGGTTATTTAGCTTCAGATTAGTATAAGTGAGCTTTGACTTGGCTGTGTCTTCTTTCCAGCTTTAGGTCTCCTTAGTTTGTGCAGATACTTCTCAGTTCTGATGCGCTCAAACGACAATATTCGTAGCTTTACATGTGCACATCTGTAGTGTGTCGACTGATGTTTGTGATGGGTGGAATATTGAGTAGTGGAATCACTAAACCATGGTAGGAGTTCAGAGAGAAGTTTGTTGCGGAAAGAGGAAAGTTAATTTAAACTATATTTGTACTTTCATAGGGTTCTCTTTCAATTATGATGTGGCAGTACTTGAACACACATTTTCAGTTACTTTTTTTACAGTATTTTCACGACCGTATCTTAAACTCATGTTTTATAACCTATGACCTGAAACAATGTGACACTCACCTAACTTGCAGTAACTTTATCTCATGGCTTGGTATGTCTGTACCTCTTGTGCAACAGAAAAAATGAAAGGGAAATAAAATGGAATACATTTTCAGAAAATCTTCTCCAATTAAGCACCTGCTGTTTCACACCTTGTGCCTTAATTTAATAAACATTTATGCTGTAGGATCATTAACCCTAATCAAATCCTGTACCTGTTGTTCGTCTTCTCTGTGGATGCACTCAGATGGTAGAGCAATGTGTCAGAAGTACCACTGGATCACTTCCTGAGTAACACACATATAGTGTTCAAATACATCCCTACACCAGATACATTTCCTGTCATTTCAGCTGTGTTTAGTTAAAGAGGCATTGCAGAGATTGTCTAAAACTACTAAGCTAACTAGCTAACTGCCAATAACCTTGCCTTGCAGAGACCAACAACAGCACAACTGGCACTGATAAAAGCTAGCGAGCTTGCAAATTGATTACTGCCTTTCATTCATATATTTGGGGATGACGTCTTGATGTAAAAGCTGTAACATTTTACAAAACTGCATAGTTTGACTGGGCAGCTAGTAGTAGGAATAACAGGTGTTGATCTCTTCCTCACATGACCATGTATCATGAATTTGAAAATGAATTTGAGTACATTACACAAATTAGTTAACTAACACCAGAGGGCACTATTCTTCAAAAAATAGTTTAAGAAAACTGATGTGCCATACGTCTCCAAACTGAGCTGGTGAAGCAGACGTGCCAGTTCTGTGAGCTTTCTGTTCTGTCTGTGTTGCACCCTCTCTACTAAAAGGTAAATCTTCTGTTTCTTCCTCTAGGTCTGTTATTCATTATGTGACTGATGTGCATCAAGTTTTAGCCCAAACTAACCTTTCTTATGACTTTTTTTGTTTCCATCACTATAACCATGTATAGTTTCAACATGTTCAACGGTGATTGTCTATGAACTTGACCAAGGTTCCGATGTCTCTTTTGGGACTGGTCACAGACAACACATAATCTTAATCTGAGTGGGTTGGAAGGTAGTCATAGAGATATCTAGATATCAAATATATATGAAAAAGTTTCAAGTAATTTAAAACACTGCTGATCCTTAAACTAGTAGCACTCCATTTAAATCATTTCTACATAACTGAAAGGGAGCCAATGCTGGTATATAGGAATTGGGGTGATGTGCTCCGTTCACTCAGTCGATGTGAACATGCTGGAGGCGGTGTTTGAAATAAGTTGATGATGTCTAAAGGGGTTTGGAGAACACTGGAACAGTAGTCAAGCCTCCGAGACATAAAGGCGAGGAAGATGGGTTATAAGTTCTGAGTGCTCACTCTGATTATGATTTAAGATAATAGCAGGCTGATTCGCTGATTTACAAAGGCTAGGATCTGATATCTCATACATAACTAGACTTATTGAATTGTCCTGTAGAACCCTTGATTTAAGGTATGTACTAAGTAGGTAATCTTTGTTACCGAATTATTTTATTTAAAGGTACAGTCTGTGATTGGTGAAAGGTTGTTGATATTTTAGCTCAATAGACTCTATGTTTTGGCACACTCCACTGGTGATTGGTTCAGGACGTGGTCACAATGAACATTGTGATTTGTTAAGAGAGCCAGTAAGTGTCTGTCGTCTTCATAGTAATGATATTACAGTGTCATAGGACTTGGCTTTTCAGGCGTGTAGTTTTTATTTGGAACCTCCTCCTTTGTTTGATAGCTGGGTTTATTTGACACATTCCCTACACCTCATTACACCCAGAAGTCCCTCAGCTTATTAACTTATGAAACACATTTCTCAGGACCCAAATGGCCATCTTGTTCTAAAAAGACTAGTTCATCGTGTAGGGTCAGCACTAACTGAGAGGCAGTGGCACAAGGAGGGCCAGCGATTTTGTATTGACTTTTGTATTGAATGTAATAACGTGAAAGTAAATTGAAATAATGTAGAAATGTTTAAAATGCAAAAAAGAAAGCAATATAGTTTACTTGAACATTTAAATGCAAAACAAAAAGCAGGTGGTGGAGCCTAAGTTAGCCATCGCTGAGTTAGCATAGTGATGCCCATTTGGGAGATGTCCAACTCGAGCTGGCGCCACCACTGTACAATGATGCGGCAGGGGACTGACTCTGATCTGGACAGTAGACATGCACCCAAACATTCACAATATAATTAAAGTTCTACTGATTATGACTGATGCTTCAACGGAAAGATCATTCAGTTGCTTGAGACATTTAAAGATCTGAGGCTCTAATGAGTATTTATAAAGACATTGAAATAGAGAGAGTTTTGAGGGAGTTTGATGCAACAGGGACCAGGAGCGTGAATCTTTCATTGTAATGTAGGCTGAGTTACATTTAATGAGAGCGTAAAACCAGGGTTGGGTTACTCTTCTGGTGCCAAAATGAGCTAGCAACCAAGAAACACATTTGCTTCAGCACTGATCTTTCAAAATGCATTTAAAATCCGTGGATGCCCATTATTGGGTTCAGTGCTAGCAAGTTAGCTAGCTGGTATCTGAGTGATCTAAAATATGGAAATTTGGCCTCTTTATTCAAATGGCAATTCAATGTCCAATTTGGTCATGCGATTTGAAAATGCATTTTGCAATTGGCAATGTAATATGCAAAGTGGCCATGTTGTTTCCACAGAACAACACTCCACTGTGGGTAAACTGTTTCTAGACATCTGTCAATGTGCGGCCCAGCATCTCGGCCGCGAGAGGCCACAACCGTAGTGTGACCAGACGTCCCCGTTTTTGGTGGCCTGTCCTCAGCTAGAGCTGTTCCCATTTTTAACTTTGAATTAAGAACAGATTGGAAAGCCCTAAGAAAGACTGGGCAGAAGAGCTGACGGGCAGATGTCTCACACTGTGCTTGTTTCGGCCAACAGAAGGGGCTGGCTGCTTGCTATAGCTTCTTCATATCGCTCTACTACGAACTGCTTGCGCTCCTAGTTTTCAAAATCAAATTCAATTTTTGATTTATTTAACAATAAAATAGTTTCAAGGCGCTGTACAGAGCCCAGGGCCTGAACCCCCTTAGAGCAAGCACAATGGCGAGAAGAGCAAGAAAAAACTCCCTGTTAGACAGGAAGAAACCTTAAGCAGAACCGCGGCACATAAGGGGGGGCCCATCTGCTTGAGGACGGCCGGGTTAAAGTAAACTGCTGTGTAAAACTCGACCAGAAGCTAGCAAGTATCAGGTGAATCCACAACATTACCACAAAAGTCTTTTCAAGCCAGGAGGTAACCCAGGGATTAAAGCAGGGGTGGGGTTACGGGATTTAGGAATCGTACTACTGGGTGTTGGGTAGCTGATTTACAGTACTTGGATGTAGGCTAGTGCATCATTTTATGCACTGTCACTTTTCAGCCACCCATTTGTTGAGAGCATCCGTCTCCTCTTTCTCTCCAAAACTGGAGCTTCCCCAGGGGTGTGTTAAGGGTCTGGCTAGTGGGCTGTAGCTACAGGTCTCTTTTTTTCTGCCAAAATAGTTCATATGAATATGAATTATGAGCTCATATAACCACTGAATCTTTTGTGGTAAACGTAGCCATCCCTGCTCCATCACTCACACACAGCACCTGGCACACACACACACACACACTCACAGTGTTGCCAACTTAAGCAACTTGCTCACTAGACTTTGTCTTTTCAGACCCTCTCAGTCTGGTTGCTTGTCTATCTTCTCTGTCTTGTATCAATAGATAATTCAATAAACTGTATTGACCCATTGTAGTTGTACTGTTTTCACCTACACAACCACCACCAGCATGTGAAAGTAACAGGGTGGACGTAAATGTCCTCCCCCCACCTACACTCAAACAGACAGGATTGCCTGGGTGATGTGGTGAGAGCCTGGACAAACCATACCCACATCAGCCCACCATCCAGCTCGACACAGAAAAACCGTGGCCATGGCACCGAAGCCCTATGGTGAAAAATAAAAAGCCAGCCTAGCAGGCTACACAACACCGGGTCGGCAATAGTACACTTAGCCCAACCCCATTCCACATCTTCTCCACATGTAATTCTGTGGAGGTTCATAATCAGTGGTTGTTACACAAGCACATGCCCCTTGTAACTAACAAAGGTAAAGGCCTTGCACCCTTACCTCTGCCCTCACGCTCTCAGACAAGGCCCACGGCTCTAGAGCCTATGACTCAAACAAGGCCCACGGCTCTAGAGCCTATGATTCAAACAAGGCCCACGGCTCTAGAGCCTATGATTCAAACAAGGCCCACGGCTCTAGAGCCTATGACAGCCTGCAGGGGCACTCTTTCGGTTTCTCCCGAACTGGCGCACACATGTAGCCTCCCCCTGGGTTCTGTCTACCATTTGGCAACAGAACAGCAATAAAACCCCCAGGCTTGCAGGGTCAGTCACACTAGTGCAATAGTAAATGCAATGCCAGCAACAGTGATGAGGGAGGAAAACACTTCTCTCCTCGAGAAAAAAGCCATTTGAGTAATTTCCCCAAACAAGCTGCTTTTAAGGTATTACAGCAGTTGTCAAGAGAGACAGCAGTTTACGCCCAATTATGGAACTGAGAGCCCTTAACTGTCACGTCCGGAAGTATGCCTTCACAATGCTTACACACAAACAACTCGTAATGTCTATGCATCACAAAGGAAATAGATTTGAAAGATGGCTATGAATATACATGAATGTCACAAATGTTACAGGCAGTTCCTGCGTTTTTTATTTCAAAGACAGAGCTGTGGAATTTCAAGTCTTTTCATTTGGCCTGTCCACAGCCTCTCGAAATTATGAGAGCTGCTATAGCCCCTCTAAGGGAAATGGGTCTGAGGATTCATGGGTAGACAGATGACTATTTAATCTGCGCCTAATCAGCCCAAATCTCGTTTCAGGTGGAGAGGAGGGTGTGATTTTACACCTGTTTATGCCTACTGGAACTGATGACATCAAGCATCTCAGTTGTGCCACTGAGTCAACTGATCATGAGAGATATGCAGACATCGTTTTCCCTCCATCGTTTGGTGTATTTTATTCTGACATGAGCACACGCTCGTTTGAAATCGATGAGAGCCACACGTGTACCGGCACGGCT
The DNA here is from genome assembly GCF_900700415.2 of Clupea harengus. Taxonomy (NCBI): domain Eukaryota; kingdom Metazoa; phylum Chordata; class Actinopteri; order Clupeiformes; family Clupeidae; genus Clupea; species Clupea harengus. The sequence continues at coordinate 1,317,566 of NC_045159.1, read as the reverse complement.
AAACGCTGGCGTTGCCCAACTATGGAGAGCCTCCATCTCCAATCAGGAGTGGAGAGTGCATCCTCAGAAAATAGAGATGATCTGGGCCTGGGCCTGCCTGCTTCTTTCAGGCGTAGGTCTATTTGTTTGCATCAAGAGAGAATACACATTGCAAACTGTTGTTTTTCAGTTGGGACAGGTACGCACCATTGGACATGGATGCGTTAGCACACCCGTGGCTGGACCACCAGACCCCTCACAAACTGACCAAGATGAGGGACGAGAGTGTGACGTTTCTGTTGATTGTGCTGTGGTGGACAAACAGTGCAAGGCTGGTGGAGATCCTTCAGCTGCTAGTGGGGGAGCCATGGCATCTCCCTACCTGCAGGGATCTTCTGTCACATTTGGGAGGAGAACTGCTTCCCCCAGACCCAAGAAGGGCAATGCTGAGCTCCAGTTGGTTTCCTCCTAATGTTTTCACTACTATTCAGAATGCCAGAACTCCGTCTACTAGATCACCCTACGATCTGAAATGGAAAGTGTTCGTGAAGCGGTGTGATCAGTGGGGTGTAATCCCCTTTCAATTTTCGATTGCGGACGTGCTTACGTTCAGTTTGAAAAGGGTAAGGCCCATTCTACGCTTAAGGTCAGCCATATCGGCTTGTCATGTTTGAGGAGACATTTGATGCCGTTTCGCCATGGCGACAAGAACAGGATCCCAACCTGGGATCTGTCCTTGATGCTGCATGCACTCTGTGGTGCGCCGTTTGAGCCTCTGCAGGAGGTGGAGGTCCTATCGTACAGAACATCTCTTTTTTGCTTCAGCAAAGTGACACTAAGGGCTAATATTGCTTTTATGCCTAGAGTACCTATATTCTGTGGCTGCCTGACATTGCAGCTTTCTCCCTTCTGTCCCTCTCCGTGCTCATTGGAGGAAACAGGAAGAATGACATGCGCTCTGTCCTCTTCATACCCGGAGAGAGCTAAAGCATTCAGATGTTGTGAGCAGCTGTTTGTGTGCACTGCAACTGCATCCAAGGGCTGTGCACTCTCTAAACAGAGACTTTCCCACTGGATTGTGGAGGTCATCGCCATGGCTTATCAGGCCACAGGCAGAGATGCCCCATGTGTAGTAGGGGCTCACTCAACGAGGGGAGTGGCTGTGTCTTGGGCCGCATTTAGGGGTGTATCTATACATCCCAGCGTTCACACAAGGGGCGTTATCCCCATAGTAAGCGTTTGTCTCACTTATCTCCCTCAGAGAACAATGGCTATGATATATATGACTATTACATATATGGCATATGTCGGACTATGGCTATGATATATATGACTATTACATATATGGCATATGTCGGACTATGGCTATGATATATATGACTATTATATATATATATATATATATATATATATATATACTGTATATAAATAAAAAAGTTTTACATTTCTATGTTTACTGAAAATGAGCAGCTGCCACTCAAATTGATAATGCATTGGCCTTCTCCAAACCTACTGTTATCTGGCTCTAAGCTCATTCAGTGCTTCATCTCCCAGTAGACGCACCACTGACTTAGGATCAGTTTCTGGCCGTGTCGAATATCTCTCCTGTTGATGTAACTGTGGAATCTCTCACACTCCCATGTTGATGCCAGCTGCTTCTTCCCCACTTGGGCACAGTGCTTCTCAGTTGTCAACAATTACCATGATGCATAACCCACAGTTAACCTCATATAACAATGCTACATTTGCCGTGTGCCGTCTTTTTTATGATCATGGTGCTATGTGGGCTGTTAAAAACAGTTATATTTTTTATTTTTTTATAGGCATAACACCACACCTGTTGTTCCCACTACCTGAGAGAGATGCTGTGGCTCCCCCATAGGTTATGATGAAGTAGCAACCAGAATATGCTGTGGCACCCCCATAGGTTATGATGAAGTAGCAACGGGAAGAGGTAGATTCACAACCCCATACCATGACAGACCCTGGATTTTGAACTTGTTGCTGGTAACAGTCTGGATGGTCCTTTTCTTCTTTGGTCCGGAGCTCACGGCATCCATTTCTTCCGATAAAGACCTGAAATACTGATTTGTCTGACCACAATACACGTTTCCACTGTGTGATGGTCCATCCCAGATGCCTCCGAGCCAAGAGAAGACCTAGTGCACACACACACACACACACACACACACACACACACACACACACACACACACACACACACACACACACACACACACACACACACACACGTTTCCACTGTGTGATGGTCCACCCCAGATGCCTCTGAGCCCAGAGAATTTGACGGTTCTGGACACGGTTAACATAAGGCTTTATTATGGCACAGTAAAGTTTGAACTGGCATTTGTGGATGTAACTACGTATTGTAGTGCTTGACAAAGGTTTGCAAAAGTAATCCTGAGCCCATGTGGTTATATCGCTTATAGATGAATGACGGTTCTTGATGCAGTGCCGTCTGAGGGATCGGAGATCACGGTTATTCAGCTTAGGCTTGCGCCCTTGCCCTAATACGCACTGAAATTCCTCCAGATTCCTTGAATCTTTGAATTATGTTATGCACCGTGGAGGGTGAAATATCCAAATCCCTTCCTATCTTTCTTTGAGAAACATTGTTTTTAAACATTTAAATAATTTTCACATGCATTTGTTGGCAAACTGGCAATCCTCGGCCCATCTTTGCTCCTAAAGGACAATGTCTTTCCTGGATGCTGCTTTTGTACCAAATCATGATTACAATGACCTGTTGACATCACTAGTTTCAAATCACATCTTTTTTGGGAATGTGTTGCAGGCCTGAATGGCAGGAATGAATATATATTTACAAATCTAATGAAGTTAACCAGACAAAACATGAAATATCTTGTGTTCATACTGTCTGCAATGAAATACAAGTCAAGATAAATTTATAAATTACTGCTTTCTTTTTTTATTTGTATTTTCCATGCCGTCCTAACTTTTTCTGATTTGGGGTTGCACTGACTGTCAAGTTTCACATCACTATTTGTTCTTAAAAGTTTTTTTTTCAAACCAAATAGGTGGATGAGATCAGAGATGGCACTTAATTTTTCTGGTCTACTGAGAGACTAGAGTTGGAGGTGTTATTTACCATTTGGTTTTGACAAAAACAGATTGATACATAGGGCTCTAGCTTGCAAACACATTGTAGATGTTTGACAGTTTCAAAAAATAATCCAGCACCGGTAGAATTCTTCATTGATAATTATTACATTTGTAGGAAATTAGTTATTACATTTGTGGTAGGCAACAGTTATTAGGTTTGTGGGATTATTATGTTTAAAGAGTGCAGATTTATTTATTAATATTGGTGATGTATTACATTTGTGGGAAGTTATTACTTTTGTGGGTCTAAAAGGATGCATCACTCTCCCTGCTCAGCCTTTCTCTCTCACTGAGGGCAAGGCACCTGCAAGCCAAACATGAAGTAGTCCAACTATATGCCTGTCTCTGCTTCCTCTGTTCAATGGCGCACCACTTCCATCACTCAGGCCTCTTGCTGAGGGCAACAGCTGTTCTACTGCATGTCCTCCTCTGTCTCCCCCAGTCAATGGTGCATCAATTCCTTCATTCAGCCCTCTCAAAACATCAAAACACCTGACTAACACCTGTCCTACTACATGTCTGCTGGACCCCATTCTTACCAAAGTCCTCCAAGCCGTTGCAAGAAACGTGGGTGTCACGATTGATGACCAGCTATCCTTCTCTAACCATGTTATGTCTGTCTTCTGTCCACTTTGCACTATACAACGTAACAAAAATCAGGCCATACCGGACTCAGTATGCCACCCAACTCTTGGTACAGGCCATGGTTATCTTCCGCACAGACTACTGCAATATCCTCCTAGCAGGTCTCCCATCGTGCACAGTGAAACCCTCACAGATGGTCCAGATTGCAGTGAAGTGTCTGGTTTTCGATCAACCGAAAAGGGCACATGTCACTCCACTGTATATTGACCTCCACTGTCTACCCATGGCCGCCCAAATCAAATTCAAGTTACTAATGCCTGCCTACAGAGTGACTTCTGGGTCTGCACCCATGACTGTTCTCGTTTGTGGTTCCACAATGGTGGAACAAGTTACCAAATGCTATCAGAGCAGGAGTGTCCCTCTTTAAATCTCTTTGTCTCTTCCGAGAGCACCTCCTTCCCTAACACCTCTAACACCCTAACATACCTAACTTATACTTACTGTGCACTTCTTTACCTGATCTCCTTGCACTTTGTCATATTGAATAGATTTAGTACTTCCTACTTTACTGAAGCTTGATAGTTGTTCCTCATTAGTAAGTTGCTTTGGATAAAAGCATCTGCCAAATGAGTAAATGTAATGTATGCAAAACGCCATTGGATGTGTGTTAAGGCTACAATATGGAGCAACTTGGCACTTTTTGAGTAATGTTTTTACAGGCCACTGGCTTTGGCGTCATCTTTAAATTCATTTTGCTGGCGTATGGTCATGTAAAAAAACGATAAACTGTCATTCCTACTAGCTGCTCAGGCTATGCACTATGTAGTTCTGTGGCCCGAGATAGGCCGCAAAAAAATTAAGAAAAGCTTTCACAGCTCCAGATCGCCAACTATATCACCAAAAGACACCCGTTAGCATGCTAGGCAAGCTTTTATCAGTGCCAATTGTGCTGTGATTTTGCATGATTTTTAGGTCAATAAGTTTCAGACCAGTGGTTCCCAAAGTGTTGGGTAGGCCCCCCAGGGAGGGCAAGGACTGAAAAAAATACAGCAAGGGGGGCACGAGGGGCAAGGGTTAATGCTGAAAAATTGGAACAAGCGGCGTAAACAACCAACTACTGGTCAAATTAAAGCTAGGGAAGGACATTTAATTTAGAAGCATTTTTGTTATATTTTTCTTTCATTCTTGTTACATCCTGACAGCAATCAATAAATCAAATGCTCTGACAAAAAAAAAGAAATGTCATTATCTGTGGCAATCGCAGGCTTGTAATAAGTCCCTCCAATCATTTAACAGGCACAGACTGCAAAATATCAAGAACAAAATGTACATGGTTATTCTATGTAATTAAGTATTAAAATTAAGTATAACTTGAGTTTTACTTTACATTTTCTGTAAAGGTGTGCATATTGCCCATCAATTAAATATACAATAAACCACCAGAACTCTAAATATATCTTTGGTAAAAATATATCACTATATCACCACATCACATAGACACACAGGTTGATGAAAAATAAATAACTAAATATCTGAAAGACAACAACACAATTTGACAAGAAACTAATCAGAAGGAGTGTGAAAGATATTCACAATTGTAAGTTATGGGCCGTGGACTGTGGCTATATGTTTGCGCAAGAAGAAATGGATGAAGGTGTGATTAAACTTCAATTAAATCCAAATTCATGTTGTGGTGTAAATGCTATGGTATGAGACACACAAGCTTGTCCGTTATGTGCACAAAACCGTTTTGATATTGTGAATTACACTGTTACATACTACAGCCCATTATTGTATTATTACACCGAGCCTTCTTCGCGATTGTGCTGAAGGGGCCCCCCAATTAGATCTCATTCAAACCCCCCAGGGATGCCTCGCCATCTCCCAGAATTGCCCATATTGTTACCCCTCAGACATATGGTCCACTGACCAACACGCCAAGCCTATAGGCTGACATCTGACTTGCCTATTGTTTCTTTTATCAGCAATTTCCAGGTCAGAGATGCAAGGGGTGAACATGATTTGGCCAAAATGTCTCTATCCACAACTAAATATCAGAATGTTAGCATTCCCAACAAGAAGGCTTGCAAATGTATAGCCTACACTATTGGCTACATGTCGCCATTATGAAAAGGATTCCTCAACCCAAACCCGATTTCAACATCCCAGCTGTTCTGTCCCTTTGCAGATATCCACATCGACAATATCTGTCTATTGACGAATAAACCGTTTTTCTGGTTTCGTCTTTCTTAATGCACACCCATCGAATAACATTTTCTAGACGTGCTGTAGAATATTATGTAAAAAATAGAATAGGCCTACATTCCATTTATTTACACTCAGGATTTCGCGCGTAAAAGACTACAGAGTTCAGAATCTAGTTCGTCTGGAGCACATCTTGGTGTCCTTTGATTGGTCAGATTTGAAATCAGTCAGAAATTGGCCGCACCTCCACCCTCCCATTCAACCACTGGTTTTAATGTAACAGTGTGTTTACTACAGGACCAGAGCTCTGCGAAAAGCTGTCCATCTAAACTGTGAAGTCTAAATTAAACAGATAACCTCTTAGTTTCACGTAAAGAAGAAAACAGTAAAGGAATCCACCATGCCTAAAAGAAAGGTAAGTAAACGACCTGATTACGACGTGCGGATATACTTTTGTCCTTATAAATCCGTAGCGAAATTAGGAAGCCCTCGAGACAACGGTGATTTTTCAAAAAATCTGTTGTAAAGACTTGCGATCTCCGTTTGATAATTACATAGTGGTTATTTTCGTGTTGTTTTTCGTCCAATTGCGATCATTTGTACAATTGCGGAGTGTTATTTCACGGGTTTCCTGAGCAGCACTATAGCTACCAGTCTTGTGTCTGTGCTGAACTGGAATCTCCATGCCTGTGGAACCGCAGCCATGCTTTGCAGCTCCTACACTCTCCATCTCGAACGCAGGTTGTACTGAATACTGTTTTTTAGACGCAATATCGCGCTACGTCTCGTCTAATTGGCATAGAAAAATGGAGGGAAAACTCATTCTTTTTTAATCGTCGCTGTAAAGCCATGAAACAGACGTGTTAATAAAACATTTTCATACGTTTTCTTTGTTCGATTTGCAAGATGACTGCTATGACACCTTCTTATCGCCAGATGGCGTAGTAGAGAGGGATTGTTTTGTGCCCCTCCCCCTGTCAGTGGTAAAGCCGATGCTGTGAAAATGTTTCCGTTCTAAATAGGTGCTTCAGCACCAACATGAGTGTGTTCTTTAGTGATAAAGTTGTTCATGGTCCGTGTGATCATACATTAAAACAATTTTCATCATTTTCTGCAGGGAACCGATGGAGAGGTTAAAGGAGAAGTAAGTTGACGTTCTTTTTCATTTTGATTTGTGAGTGCTATTGTGTTATTGCACATATATAACTGATGAGGGCAAGATTGTCATATCTAAATTTAGAAGTTCTTTCCACCTGCACTGCAGGTCCACACACATTTAAATTTAACTTCAGTTGTATTTTTCTACATCTACAGCCCCAGAGAAGATCTGCCAGGTTATCAGCGGTAAGTGATTGTCTCCATCATGTCAGTTAATCTGCCTCATGTTTATGCCTGTTGTGTCTTTTTTTTTATAACTCATGCTTTTCATTAAGTTACTTAAAGTTGGCGTGATGCCTCTTGACATGTATATTTCAGTGGAAAATGTATTTTTGTTGTTTGTGAAACAAATAATTAAGTCAGTAAATATGATGTGGCAATACATGTGACCATGGTTAATGTTTCTGTTTTTTTTGTTGTTTTTTTAATGAAACTAATATTTGTCATTTCTTTAGCAGAAACCAGTTCCTGCAAAACCAGAACCGAAACCTAAAAAGACACTGAAGGTAAAAAATCTAGTTCTAGGTCATTGTTATTTTCTTTCTCTGAGTTTTAACAATGTCTAGAAGAGTTACGAGGCTTTTGTAATCTAATCTAATAATCAAAAAGAAAAAATACACAGCATATCCGGTGCTCTCAAAGAACAAGCATATATAATTGGCTTTTTTAGATGCAACAGAACACATACTGAGGGTCTCTTTGAGGACACTTTGTTTTCTTCCAACAGAAAGATAAAGAGGTGAACGACAAAAAAGAGGAGAAAAAGAAGGCAAAGGCTGAGGAGCCTAAAGAAGAGAACAAGTCGGAAAATGGGGAGACCAAGACTAATGAGGTATATTTCTGAAACAGTAAACAGGAAACATAGTAAAAAGATCTTTGGAGTCATGATAGAATGCCACCCCTAATTTACATATGCCAGAGAGCATCACAACACTTCCTGATAAGATTGTTTACTGAATATGTGCACTTAACTTACAGCATTTAATAGCATCATGCATGCAAGTAAGAGAAGCTCACTGTTATCACTTCAGTAAGTCCCTGTTATCAATGGAATGCAAAACAAGCCACAAATGTTATAGGGGATACTTTGTCCTGCCATCAGGGAAAAAAAGTCATCTTCTTGTGCCTCCTGAAGGTTCACAAGTGGGGTTTACTCCATACCGCTTGACTTACTTTTCACTACAACTCCTGTCCCTCACAAGCTTGGTGTGGCCAGACACACACTGACTGTGTGAATAGTGAAAACTGGGGAGCAACAGGCGGACAGAGCTAGGTTAATCCCTAACTCAGGGGTCACCAACCTTTTTGAAACTGAGAGCTACTTCAAGGGTACTGAGTTGTACGAAGGGCTACTTGTTTGATACTGAATAACAAAGTTGCACAGATCACTATTCAGTTAGTCTCACATCAGATGATAAGAAGCTGAAAGAGTCTTTGTTTAAAGCTGTTGGGTTAGGCCTAGTTGTTAAAGAAGTGCTTCTTGGACCAACTTCTCCAGTGTTATCATCTGCGAGTAGTGTTTTTAGAACACGCCTTGCGGGCGACTCACGTGGTCCCTGCGGGCGACCAGGTGCCCGTGGGCACCGTGTTGGCTACCTCTGCCATAACTGGTGTAGCACTAAATATGTTAGGGGGTTAATTAAAACATTAATCTAGTAAGTAAAAGTTATTACTATGTAATTATTGGTAATTTGAGGCACTACTATGTACTGTGTTTAGATCTATCATTGTTAGTGTGTCGTGACTGAAGCACTTCTTCCTAAAAGGAGAATGCTTATGTGATTGCTTTTGAATGAACTCTAAACTCTTTGTGTGACTGTTTCTTTCATGTGTCTTTGCAGGTGGAGAAGACCCCAGAGGCCGAGCCTGAACCGGAAAAGGAGGAATCGAAGACCGAGTAGCACCACGCCAACCCATTCATCCATCCATCTGTCCATCCGTCCATTCAGGCCCCTACTTCAGCAGCCCCCAGTCTCACCTGGATCCCTGTCCCTCTCCCCCATTTTTTTCTTCACCTTCACCAGAGAAATATTTTTATCAACAATTTTGTAAATACTGGTACAGGTTTTTAGCACAAAACAAAGCTAAATGTGTTCAGCCTCAGTCATATCAGGTGTTTCCATTGCCAGCAAAAGGATGGTGTGAGTTCTTCTGGTGTTTCCTGGGGAGACCACCGTTGCCCCAGTGCATTCATTGCATATATGATCAATGCAGTGTAATGACATGACAAAACTCTGGGCAGTCAGAACTTACGGAAACGAGAAGAAACGTGTCATGAATCTGCAACGGCATACTTTTGTCTGAATTGTTTTTAATATATTGTTAGGTCCTTGTTTGGGAGTTTGTAGTGGGAGTTGGCTGGTGGCTTGGTGGTAGGTGATGGTGTGTTCTTGGTTCACCAGCGCAGTCTGTGCCAGTTTAGTGGTTGTTTATACTCTGGGGTCTGTGCAGTGTTGTTCTTAATTTGGGGGTTTTATTTTAATTTCTTTACAAATTAATTGTCTATGAGAAAGAGGAATAATCAAGCATTCTTGACAGATAACTGAAAACATTCCAGGCACGGTTCAAAAGGTGGTCTCCTTCACATTTGAGTAATAATGCAGCTGAATTGATTTGTTAAGACAGATAAAGCTAACAGGACAAATAAATAAACATAAAAAAAAGATTGTGTGTAATTATGCAGGACATTTTTTGGAATTTAAAAAACAAGAATGGCAATTTTTTAACACTGAAAATTCATCTCTAAAGACCTGGGGTTGTGTGCGTTCCCACTAAAGCTCTGGATGTCTCATAATAAAATTATCATGTAAGTTTTCCTCAGTCTGTGTCTCTGTCATAACTGTTTACCCATTGTAATACAAATGATGTGACATGCAGGTATGTACTGCTCTAACACTAGACGTTGGGATAACTTTTTGGAAGGTAAGAAATGATCTGAACACAATTGAATGGGTATATAAATATGTTTAGCACAACTTGGGATACTGAGGCAGCAAAGTAGAAAAAAAGCCTGGGTTTAAAATGGTCCAGATGAGTGAAAAGTAGCCTATTACCATAAATCAAAAAAAAAAAAGAGTTAAATTAACTACTGTAAGCAATCTCACATTATTTCCCCTGTTCCCAAACACGCACAACTATGACATTCTCCAACAGATTCAGACTTCTAATATGTTCGAGTCTTAGTTTATGGCACAAGGTTGTTCCCTATCCCGCAGTAGAGGGGTGTTCACCTGGTTGACCTCACGCTTTGCAGCTTTAACTTATTCTCTAGCGGTTTAGCGTGGTAGGCCTACTGCAGACCGTGAATCCTCGACGGTCGAGGGAGGGCGCTAACAAATAAAGGCAGTCAGCGCAGCTTGCGCGAGGCTCTGAGGAAAGGGCCGAACGCTGGGAACAATTAAAGAGATTCAATTGAATTCAACAATTCAGGAGATTACAACCAACTACCAGTAAACCTCACTCCAGTCTAATGACATAACCATGGCAGCCGAACAATGTTCGCAACTTGAAGCCGGTGGGTGTTGTGTTTGTGTATTTCACTTGAACGTTGACATAATACTTTCAGCAGTTAGCTACAGGAGCTAAGCTAGGCTAGGCTAATGCTAAAACTGAATGGCTTGATAATGCGTCCTTCTGTTTTCAGAATTGTATTACCTGATCGCCAGATTTCTCCATTCGGGACCGTGCAAAAAATCTGCAAGGGTAGGTTGAGTATTTTAAACACGGTGTGACAACGCAGACTTTAGCGTAAACGAAGTGTGGTTTAACTGTTTATTATAGCTAGCTAACCCGCTGTGTGTGTGCATTTCAGATCCTGGTGGAGGAACTGGAAGAGTATGAGGTAAGCTGCGCTTCCTTGCTAGTACATTAGCTAGCTTTATTCTCGCGTTTCATGTGCGCGATATCTGCTGCTTTTCGGCTTTATTGGTGTGTAATATCTAAGCGACAGCTATTAAATTGTGTTAAGAGGGAATATACATGGTATGAGAACCCGACTCTTGCGTTTACCACGCGGCGCTTTTCTCTCCAGTTGGTCCCGAAACGGTGGAGTTGGGATGGGAAACAATATAAGCGAAACTTCGATGACTGGGTGAGTGTAATAACTTTATCGCATCATTGACTGACAAATTCTTACTGTAACTTTTGTTATGAATCATACCGTTTTGATTTTTGCGGTACGGTATGTTGTTTTGAGGCTGATGTCTATTGCTCGGCCATAACGCCATGAGTCATAAACACGACAGATTTTGTGAAAGGTTAAAACTTAAGCAATGTCTTTATAATTAAAAATATTTGGTTTGAAATGTTCCCTTATTGTGTGCGGGCTCAAGAGGCGGGGTTAAATGAGGGCAAACAGAACAAGGAGGGACTGGTGATCGTAGGCGTCACTCAAAGGACCCAACCAATCAAACACCAGTTACTATTTGAGTGAGACTAGGATAAGGCGAAATTTGACTCTGATTGGTCCTTGGTCCTGTGTGTGTGTGTGCGCGCGTGCGCGCGGGCGTGCGTATGTTTGTTTGTGTGCGTGCGTGCGTGCGCGTGTGTGTGAGTGAGACAGAAGGGGGTGGCAGAGGGCGATCGAATGCAACGTGAAGATAAATTGTGAGACCTGATGCAAGTTTTGTACTTGTTCTTTTAAAATTGTACCATAACAAAAAATAGTTACTAAACTGAGTTAGAAGTATTCCTGTAGTTTCAGAAACTATATCCATCAATAATTGTGTTTTTTGTGTATTTACAGGTGGCACTGAACCAGCATATCCCTGCAGATTATCTGCTGCGCGTGTGTAAACAGGTGGGACCACTGATTGACCAGCATGTTCCACCAAGTGTTCCTGGAGTCTGCACCTTACTGGGCACTGGAAAACAATCTCTTCTCCGCACCACAAAAGGTAAGGCGTCAGGCCTGCCAGCAATTTAGTTGCTATCAGAAGTTGAAAATCTTTCAAACATTTTAGCTGTTGAGGGGATTTAGGGTGTGCTCTTCAGGTGTTTATCCCAGCTAGTAACCAACTATGTAGGTGTCAAAAACTATGTCAGCCACCTGTTTCCACCGGAATCCCGGAGAGGTAAAACTAAATTAAACTGCGTTTAGACAGTGTCTGAGAGTCTCTGCCCACCCCTTCTGTTCCAATCAAAAGAAAATGTTTCACACTCTTTATCCCCTGTGAATATGTGGTACCTCTAATCTATGTAGTCTAATTTATGTGAGACGGTGCGCCAGCAACATGAACAGAGATCCAAGTTGTGCTTGGTACATTACGCTTGGTACAACGCTGCTAGTGTTGATTTTCTATACGCATTATCGTTACTGAACATTTCAAATGGCACCACTACTCTTGTGTTCACAGCCATTCAACATGTGCTATAAATAAGGTGGTTTAGTAGCATGGTGGACTTAATATGCCTACAGTTAGGATACAGTAAAGGTGCCGTTATGCTTCTACGACTGCGTTACTGCGTGGTCACGCAGTTGCTTCGACGGACTCGTGGACATTTATAGTTCTCCGTCGGTTGGTGGGTGTCGGAAAGCAATTAAAAAAAAAAAGATGGCAGACCAAACTCCATACATGGTCGTATTTGTACATAAAAGTTGTTTGTTTGACCTTTTTTTGCTTAGTTACTGAGAAATGGACACTGTGCAATGTAAGAATCCTGTTATTGTAACTGAAAAATACGTCTGAGGGGATTTGCGAGGTGTCTGAGCCAGCTGTCTAATGTTAGCATGCTACTACCCACAAGGTAAACAGCGATAGGTTGGCACAATCACAGCCCTGCTGTCTGCGTGCAGTTGCGTCGCCTCGTCGGATAGTTAAGAAATTTGGGAGGTGCAGGCAAGCTGCGGAGAGGGGGTTCGCACCGACGCAAGGGGCTCTTTCGTGTCTGCGTATAAGGCAGACCATAAATTAGGCTTAAGGGTGATCTCCACCAGGTAGGTTTCATTGTTAGAGTTTCACACCTGTTGGACAGGGTTTCATTCTACATAAGCTGTCAGCAGCACCGTTCTCTATGTAGAAAAATTCCCTGGTGCAGAGTGTTTTTGCCACCAAGTCTTAAAGTGGCATTATGCAGTAATTGTACTTTAGGGTTTTACCTTAAAATAACAGCTTAAAAAAAATTGGGGCGCTACAATGACTTTTAATACGGAGAATCGCTTCCGTGCCATTGCCATACCAGGGTCCGTAGGCATATTACTGCGTTATGTAGGTTTGCCTCAAGCCGCCCGGTTTCTACTGTCTGCCGAACTAGTAAGTAGCTTATTTGTGGTCTTGCTTTGTCTTGTGTTGCACTTGGTTGATGTTTGACTGTGTTAGGACAGTTGTTGACTAACTAGTTTGTCATAGTGTCTAAGTAAGCACATTTCAAGAGGTTTCGCTAGTTTTAGCCGCTAGCATCTCGTTAGCGATTAGCAATTCTTTCGTTATGCTGCTTTAAGGCAGTCAGGAAGAGGCAGCCGTGTTGAGGCTTTCTCTATTCAGGCTTGTGGTGAGAGGGTGGGATTCTGAGGAGTCAGGGTTGGGGGAGCTACCCTAGCACAAATGGCCTTGTCTTGCACCTGTACCTTTTTTGAGGCCATCTGATGTCATGACACAGGTCAGCTGAACTGCCCCTGTGTAAGCACTAACTGATTAATAGGCATGAAATTCATGACATGTCATAAAGAGAAGTGGTGTATACTGGCCCTTACATTTTGAACTTTCACTGTTTTGTACAGTCTCTAACCCTGAAGTCTATCTTACAACTTCAGAGATAGGAGGGAGATGTGCAGGCACACCACACTGTATAGATAGTCATTGAAGAAAATCATCATTTCAAACATGGATTTATTTGGCTTGTTGTCCATAGATCGACACCAGAGGCCGATACAAGAAAAGATGCACGTTGATAAAAACCGATTCAGTGCGATTCGATGCAGTTCAATAATTGAAAACACTGAGTTGTGAGGAAACAATGGACTGTGTTCTTAATTGAACGCGCTCTCTCATGCACCTGAACTTGCATACAGAAACGCCCCTTATAAGGGCATGCTATTGCAACGTGTGCACACTCCACAGGCAACGCGAAAGCAAGTTCAGAGACTGATCAAAATCATTTCAAAGCAAGCACCGGTGGAGGTACTGTTACAGAATGTAGATATGTCCATTCTATTCCACTATGGCTATATCCACGCGATTGAGTTTAGAGGTTATTTATTTACTGCCATTTCCAGTGTTCATATAGTGCTTTTATTTATGTTAGGACATCACGATCTCGGAATCATGACTATAAATGTTAAACATAATTGTTAATGATACAAATATTCTCCTATTTATTATTATTATAATTATTTAAATCCGAGGATGTCTGTAGAATCACACAATCAACAACGATGTATCTTCCTTGGCTGAAGTAGCTAGCATAGGCCATAGAAATGAATAGCGTAGCTAGCATAGCATTGGCTGTTGAAATGAATGGGAGTTGTAATCTGTCATTCTCTCCAGGTCTTGGCGTTATTTGTGAGAATACAGCCTGATTGGCCAAAGCCCACATAGCATAAACCAATGACAGGCTGTCATTGTTCTGAGATCAAATGCAACAGGTCAGCCAGTGTTTTGTGTTTTGCGTAGCAAAAAACGGAGAGACAAACGCTTGTGAACCGGCAAAGACCGGTTTATGCCATTTTAATACCGATACGGGACTTCTCGCATCGATGTAGTCGTATCTTACACGCTAAAAAACGGATATCGATACGTATCGTGTTTTTTTTACACCCCTAGTGATTATCCAAGAGGCAAAATGGATTCATTGTTAGCACTCGAGTCTGCTCAAGAGGAGCGAGAGTAACGTTGTCACCACAAATAGGGGCTATCGGCTTGAAGAGTTTAGTCATATACATTTCATAATGCCATATAGGATTTCAAAAGAATCATTTCACTAGCTCCTGAACCTTATATAATGTATAACGCCATAAATGTATACATTTTCAAAATTATTCAATTTCTAAAGTGAAAATTTTAGGTTTCTTTTCCGACATGTTGGTTCAAACTGTACTCGCACCAAATGCATGTTGAGAGGTCATAACCCACAGGTCTGGCTCATCCTATCGAATGAGTACATGCAGCAGGTGATTCATTTGGAACACTTGATCATTGTGCTAGAGATTGGAATAACAGAGCTGATGGCTCAAAAGAACGGCTCACTGGCCTTTTTTCTTTGTTTTTAGGGGCGGGAGTTTATCTGCGAAATGATCACTAGGATAATGACAGGGTAAGATTTGGATCAAATTCAAGCTTAGACATCCCACCAATCTAATTCCTAATTCCATCTCGTAGTATGTGTGGAGTAGGTTTAGCAGACAGGAGGATGAAGTGTGCGCTTCGGCTGCGTTCACACTACGTCCTTTCCGCAGGATTATACGGAAATAATGTGGAAACCACTGTGAAACAATCAGAAAACAACATTTTATTTCTCTCATTCACTGCTTCGTTCTTGCTAACGCCACTCCCTCTTCATTCGCCACCCGCTCTACCTTGCTCGACCACCTCCCTCTCTCTCTCTCTCTCTCTCTCTCTCTCTCTCTCTCTCTCTCTCTCTCTCTCTCTCTCTCGTTGAGCTGAGGAGGTGGGGCCAACTTTGAATGTGTGTTTACAAACAGCAACCAACAAATGCTACTCATTCTGCCTTTAAGGAACCTAGCACGGCATCTTCCTCTTGTGACTGGCTGGTTCTCACTGTTCACGTAAAGGGGAGTGGAGTGGATTTAGGGCAGGTAGTGACATTTGGCCATAACGATAAAAAGAACAGCCCTATAGTGTGACACTGTCCCCTTCGTTCGTACCAAAAAGCCTTTTTTTAATTTTTTATAAATCGGATAGTTTGGGAACGTAACATCACTACATTGTGCGACTGCTAAATGGGTGATGATCATCATTTGTTCGTAGCACTCATCGCTGTTTGGCTGTGCATGTACAAGATATGTTTAGTAAGTG
This sequence comes from Clupea harengus, assembly GCF_900700415.2. Classification (NCBI taxonomy): domain Eukaryota; kingdom Metazoa; phylum Chordata; class Actinopteri; order Clupeiformes; family Clupeidae; genus Clupea; species Clupea harengus. The sequence goes on along the minus strand of NC_045159.1, from coordinate 1,301,526 downwards.
TTTAAGGCTTAGAGGTTGACTAGAAAAACACAGACCTTTTATCCCCCCACGAAACCCATCCAAGAAGGTGGCAGGAGAGGTGTGAATACACAACATATCATTTTCTGTTTCGGCATCAAAATGCCTCTGAGTGTTCGACATGTGACTTGTAATGTGTCACAGTTGATCACCAGTTTTAGATGTCATTAGATGTCAGCCAGGCATATGCATGCATTCATAATGCATTTATCATTTTCTCCCTCTCTCTCTCCCTCCCTCCCTCCATCCCCTCTGTCTACATCTCTCTCTCTCTCTCTCTCTCTGAAACAGATTGTAACACGGTATGGAGCAGTTCCACGGTGGCGGCTCTACACAGGGGACGGCCACCAGAACCTCCAGTCAGTGTGGAGAGGCCGCCCAACATCGGTAAGCTTTTCCCATGGAGCACCTGTATCCATAGCAATGAGAAAGACCTCCGACCCTCACATCTGCTCAGGGATTATGATCCAATTTCTCTTGCATGTATACACAATACCTTGACTGCTTTGTTGTAAGAGAACTAGAGCAGACATTATGTATCAGATTTATTTCAGTTACCCAGTTAAAAAAAAAAAAGTCCCTCCTGGGGTTCCATAGCACTAATTGCACTCTCTTTATCTAGCATCTATCATGGGTGCTCGCCAGACTGCAGGCGTTGCTCGTTTTGGGCACGCCTTCCCTGTCTCGACCTATCAGCACATGAAGATGCACCGGCGAATTCTGGGTCATCTCTCCTCAGTTTATTGTGTGACGTTTGATCGCACTGGACGACGCATCTTCACTGTAAGGAGTTTGTTTATGTCAGTGTGTGTGTGTGTGTGTGTCAAATCTAGTCAAGTTTTATTCATTAAGTCTGATAATCGTATAAAGGAACAAAAAATTCAGTTCACTATACTGTTGTTTCGGGTAAATATTCAAAGTAACAGTTGTAAACCACAAACTCAAGCGTAAGATATTTAAAAAAAGCTTATTGTGATGCTGGAAAGATATTGTGAAACCTGTCAAGGTAAATATAAGTCTGCTAATGATTTTAGTAATGCCTTGTTTAACGTCTCAGGTATTATACACACAGTGATTGTGTTCCACAAGTGCAGACCTGCCAACCTGCACGCATTTTGTGTACCAACCACGCAATTCTTAGTCAAAATACGCAGGTACGAAATGCCAGCTGAAACTACGCAAAAAAAAATCAATCGATACAAACCTATACCGTACATTTATTTAAACTACATCCCTCAGATTGGACAAGATGCTACGACCTTGTGCCTGTGGTTCTGTGACCCTCCCCGACCCGAAATAGTACTCTCCCTTACTCAACATCCACTGATACTACTACACTGCTACTTTATTATCCACCGAGGCGTAATGCATTGCTGAGGTACAATGGGAAGTGGGGGAGTAATAATCAAGCACATAAATGTGACCGTAATGTTAGCATATACAACGTTAAAACATGTGTTCGGTAACTTAACGAGATGATTCATTTCAAGGGGTATATCCTTCAGATACATTTGTATAAAACGCTAGCCGTAGTAGCTAGCATACGATGTGATTAGCCTGGTTACGAGACGGCTACTGTGTGAATAACTGATGGAGTAGGCTAATTTAGCTGCAGTTAACGTTAACTCAAACGCCACGGAGACTGTTCTAACTTTGAAACGCTCTGTTGGGGCAAAGTGACCATTGCAAAGGTGTTTGACTACAGACTGCTAACGTAGCAAATAATTCCTACTATTGCAGCCAGTCAACCGACCAGCCTTGCAGGTATAAAATAATCATGACGTCAGATGACGCTTTTCAGTCTCGTTACCAAAAACAAGACCCAATACAGAGCAACCCTGAGCAGGTGAGCATGGCTGCAAAAGGGACTGTCTGTCACATGGAAGGCTTCAGTGATGCTCTGCTCAAAAATGCCAAGTCGCCAAGCTATGAGGCAAAGCAGTCAAGAGCAAGTGCCACTGGAAGTAGATAGATGGATACTTTAATAGGAGCTTTAATATATATATATATATTATCACGATATTTAAAATATTTAATCACGATTAATCGCATTTATGTCATAGTTAACTCAAAATTAATCGCGATTAATCGCAAATTTTTATCTATTCTAAATGTCCCTTCGTTTATTTATTTTTTCCATCATTTAATTTTTATTTGAATGCCCTTATCAACATGGAAAAGTTGATTGGCTTGCTTTATGCAAATGTTTTATTTTATTGAAAACCAATATTGCCAAACAGGGCGGTACAAAATAAAATTATAAAGTGCACATTTCAGGTAAACAAGGACTCAGCCTAGAGTGCAGTTAAACCATGGCTTAATATTTTCTTTTTTTCAAGTTTGCTGGGAACATAGCAGTCAGGCCTCTTATTTCAGAAACATTGAACCGTAACAGTTAGGTTACCAATAAAAGGTAAGCCTACTACTTCTTTGCTTTCAGCCAGCTGCCTGATGACATTTTCAGACAACAGTGAAGCTCGCTTCTTTTGCACAACACAACTTTTAAAAGTAAACTTTCCATTCAGAAGCTTTTTATCATCCATTTCGCGGTATCGCGCTCACCATTCACTCAAACCGTAACGTTCGCCTACTACACAGTTTGCGAGGCCAAAAAGAATGTTTATCTAAATACAAAATTAATTTAAAAAAATTCGCGTTAATCTCGCGATAAAAAAATTGACGGGGTTAAAATGGGTTTGCGTTAACGCCGTTAATAACGCGTTAAACTGACAGCACTAATATATATATATATATATATATATATATTCTTTAGAAGTGCTAAATGATGCAAAATGTAAAGATCTCTTTTCATTTATGGAATTCTTGTCAAGAAAATATGATTGTATTGTTTTCTTCGCCGCTGATTTATTATGTTGAATAACTGGATGATATGGCGGTGATTGGGGAATTGACCGTATACAAAGCCTAACTGAGCCAAACTGAAACTCCCCTGGTACTCAAAAACTTTCTTTAAGGTTGGCAGGTTTGCAAGTGGCTACTCAAGTTTTTGAGGGAGGATTGCAGTAGTTAGTGTTGTTGTCATGAAAGTTTAGTGCTAGTTTTATTTCTCCTTGAGCCTGGTGTGCTCCTTGAATGAGGATGAAAGGAAGTGCGTATGGTGGAGGACAGAGAGGACTGATACAGGCTGCTTCTTGCTCTGTTCAGGGTTCTGACGACTGTCTGGTGAAGATCTGGGCGACAGACGACGGCCGTCTCCTAGCAACTCTCCGTGGCCACGCGGCGGAAATTTCGGACATGACGGTCAACCACGAGAACACTCTCATTGCCTCAGCCAGCTGTGACAAAATCATCCGCGTGTGGTGTCTGAGGACCTGCGCTCCCATCACCGTCCTCCAGGGCCACGCCGCCTCCATCACATCCATACAGGTCTCCACTGCCAATGAATGCTTTATGTTTACATTTGAAAAGGGTGTGCGTTGTCTTCAATTTATGGGGCGAAGAAAATGGAAAATAAAGCAGTAATGGAAACTGTTTGTTTTTTTAACCAAACGTCATCCCCAAGCACTGCACAGAGCATGACGTCCTTTTGTTACATACTCGTCACATCTCTGCTTCTCTCTCTACCACATCCAGTTCTCCCCGGCAGTCACAGGCTCTGCTCGAGTGCTGGCCTCCACCGGTGCGGATGGCATGGTGTGTTTCTGGCAGTGGAACGCCCTCACCATGAAGTTCAAGTGAGTGCGATTCTGCATGGAATTTGAATTGTGCTGCATCAGCTCTTGGTATCTGTGTGTAGTGTGTGTGTGTGTGTGTGTGGGGGAAGCTTGAGAGTGGATGATAATGTTCTCTCACTGCTGGTGTGTGTGTTGTGTAGTGACCGTCCAGTGAAGTTCATTGAGCGTTCACGCCCAGGTGTCCAGATCTCTTGCTGTTCCTTCAGTTGCGGTAAGTGTGGCTGGTCTGTCCTACTCCTCCTTAGACACGCACTAACACGCGCGCGCTTGCTTATTGTCTTACTCACCGCTCAGTGGGGGGAAGGATTGTGAAACTACTACCTTACTAAAAAAAGAGCAAAGCTGAAGGCTGAAAGCAGCTAGGCCTAATTTCTAGTTTCCCATTCGAGGTGCTACAGAGCTTGCATGCTTTTCATATAGAATTGGCTATATGAGATTGCAACTGTTAAAGTAACACTATGCAACAATTTGACACATTTTATGGTGTTATAGGCAACTAGTTTTGGTACCATCCTCAAATTCATTTTTGAAGCATATGGTGATGTGAAGGACAGATAAACACCTGTGTCTTTCCCACTAGCCATCCAAGATATGCCCTATGTAGTTCTGTGTAACGGGCTGGAACCCCCTGCAAAAATGAAAGAGAAGCATTCACACGCATGACATTGCCAGCTATACTGCCAAAATACATCAGTTAGTGTGTTTGCAAGGTTTTTGCATTACTAGTTTTGGAACAGAACTCCGTATTGCTGCTTTAACATAAAACTATATAACAGTGGAATTAGACCAACACAATGGTTATGTGATCCTTCAATAATACAGTGTACAATGTACAGTCTTACATGGATGACCTGTGACATGGCCAGCTAGCTGGGAACTTTGAGATGCATATGGGCAGGATCATAGTTAGATGGTTAGCGATCAGTCAAGCCATGTTGCAACAGGTCAGCCCCCCTAGTTTCATTGCTACAACAGCTTGAGTATTTCATTTCAGTGTCCATACATGTTTTTAGTGTTCAATGAGCTGATGCATTGACTTGTTCTTATCTCTCTTATCCTCATTTTGATTGACAGGTGGGATGTTCCTGGCCACGGGGAGCACAGATCATGTGATCAGAGTGTACTACTTAGGCTCTGAAACACCCATGAAGCTCTCTGAGCTAGATGCTCACACGGTGAGACTGCACAGCCAGTTAGGATGAATTTAGAGACGGAGGAGAATTTGAGTTATATGGTTTCTATGACAATGAGGGAAGAAGTTCCATCTCTCTCATCATTCAACTCCATCTGTTTTGTCTTTTCAGGATAAAGTCCTCGCCGTGCAGTTCTGCAACAACAGCGATGGGTATGTTTAGAATTTCTGTCAGACTGAGCACCCTGTAGGCTAGCCATAGTCACAGCAGTGAGTGGTACTGAGTGATTTCCCTCTGATTTCTCTGCGTTGCCAGCCTTAGGTTTGTGAGTGGTAGCCGTGATGGCACAGCTCGGATCTGGCAGTACCAGCAGCAGGAGTGGAAGAGCATCTGCTTGGACATGAGTGCCCGTCTGCCAGGGTGAGAGACTGTCCCGTCACATCGAAAAGTCCTTTTTGTTGATTTGTGCACATATTTATATTGTTGTTCACACACATGCATTCAATTAACCTTGGAGCAGACTTGAGTGATTGGTTGGAGTATTTTGGCTTTTGTGAAGATGATGGGTTTACATTTTGCATGGCTAGGTAGACCGGTTGCATGAGTAAGCCTGAGTGAGATTAAATGAAACTATCTGGGTTAAGCTTGATCAGGTTAAATATAAAACAGTCAAGTGAAGCATAAAATCACCTATGTGCATTTGGATTAGGATATATAAGCAAAGGCAGATCCCAAAAACAACAGGTTAATGTATCCTGATCTATGTATGAGGAGGAAAAAAGAAACGGTTCATAAATGGAAGCCTTGCCTAAATCCAGAGGTCTTTGTCATTGTTTGCGTGTCTTAAACAGGAGTACAGTGGTGTCAGGAGAGGACAAGACGACCAAACTGGTTGTTACAATGGTTGCCTGGGACCGCAGTGACCGAATGGTTGTCACTGCTGTTTCTAACTGCCTGCTGAAAGTGTGGAATTCCAACAGTGGCCAACTGCTACACGTGTTGTCGGTAAGTGTGTATGGGTGAGGCGGGGTGGTTATTTAAACTACTGTTAAATGAAAGGGTCTACGCTAGAAGGTTTTCCAATCTTTGGTTATTTGTTGGGTTGTTGGGTCTGACTGGCTCACTTCTTCGCAGGGTCATGATGACGAGGTGTTTGTGTTGGAAGCCCACCCGTTCGACTGGCGGATCATGCTCTCTGCTGGGCACGATGGGAACATCTTTGTCTGGGACCTCAGCAGAGGAACCAAGATCCGAAACTTCTTTAACATGGTACAGTGCTTGAGTTTTTACACGCACCTCACAGGAGTGGGACAATACAATCTGCAGGGCGAACACAAGGTGTAACATTTCTCTCCCCCTCTCACTTCTGTTCTTTCAGATTGAGGGACAAGGCCATGGTGCTGTCTTTGACTGCAAGTTCTCAGCTGATGGTCAACACTTTGCCTGCACAGATTCTCACGGTCACGTGCTCATATTTGGTTTCGGATGCAGTAGGCCGTATGAGAAGGTGAGAGACTATTGCATGCTGATTGATATGAGTGTGTAATTCTCTTTTTATGTTTAAACATCTTGTATTGTGTACCTTGAGCTGAAAGCACCATGATGGACGTCATCTCTCTGTCTCCACCAGATTCCCGACCAGATGTTTTTCCACACGGATTTCCGTCCGCTGATCCGGGACACGAATAACTACGTGTTAGATGAGCAGACCCAGCAGGCCCCTCACCTCATGCCCCCCCCCTTCCTGGTGGATGTCGACGGGAACCCCCACCCCACCCTCTTCCAGAGGCTGGTCCCGGGAAGAGAAAACTGCAAAGAGGAGCAGCTCGTCCCCCAGCTGGGCTACATGGCTAACGGTAAGCCAGTCTCTCAGCACCTGCTACCGGATGTCTGCAGACTTCTGTGGTGGATTTGTCTGCGCTACGTGGTGGAATGGCTTGCTTTAAAGAGCACCACCAGCACTTGTGTGGTTTACCAGCTTTTCTGCTGCCTCTATGAACTTGTGTGTTTCGTGTACTATAAGCGCAGTCAACTAGTTAACAATACAACGAATGGCTTACTGTTGCAGTATACGTCCAACTAATGCATTTACATCACCTCATGTAACTCCAAGTTAAAGTTCTTGGAGCCTTGGGTCTTGTATCTAAATAATAAAGTGACTCAACATTAGCACAACCAGGGTTAAATCTATTATGGAGGAAAAGCTGATGTTACCTTGATGTTTGTTGTGTAGATAACGGGTTGAAAAAAACCTAGGATCTCACCTCCTGAAGTGTGTAGGATGATTCTGCTTTGAAAGAACCATTTCGGTGACAAATTGGTTGGTGTTTACAGGTTTTGGTATTTCCCAAATGTATAGAAATTCTCACCATTTGCAGGCAGCGTAGAAGAATGGAGTGATGCGTTGCTAATGTTCATACAGTCCGGTTCCAGCCATGGCACAGGCTCTAACTGCCACTCCGGACTGGATTGCCCAGTATGCAAAAATTGGTTGAATGGCTCACTGCAATCTATGCGTGACAGTGACATACAAACATAGTCAGTATGTACACAAACAGTTTAATTGACAAAGTTGTATCTGTTAAATACTGCTCAGGCTAGATAAGGCATTGTTGTTTATGAACACAGTGGTTAGATATGAGAAGTAAGTTCACCAGGATGTTTCTAAAGGTTTTTGCTCCTGTTAAGTAAGCTCTGCATGTCCACTGTCCTGTGTGCCCAGGTGATGGGGAGGTGGTTGAACAGGTGATTGGCCAGCAGACGTCAGAGGAGGAGCAGGAGGAGAGTCCCCTGGATGACCTGATCAGACAGCTGCAGCAGCAGCAGGACGGCCAGCCCAACCCCGCCCAAATGCTGGAAGGTGAGGGGGGGGGGGGGGGGGAGGGCGGCGTATTGAATACATCTTTTTTTTTTTTTTTTTTTTTTTTTGCATTTTGTGTACAACTTTGACAATTGCTGTTTGTAATCATGATTATTTTGGCTGATCCTAATCCTCGTGCACAGAGCAGACTTGTCATCTCCCCATTCAACAAGACCATTTCAAGTCGCTGCAGACTTTTCGTTGTGAGAGAATTCCCGTTTGGCTGCATCAGACATCTTCTCAGCTAATACATGATGTGGTTTGCAGGTGCTGAGGGTGGAGAGGGTCTCCCATCGCCCCCCAATGTGGGACTCCGGCGGAGCGGGCAGGTGGAGGGCGTGCGGCAGATGCACCTCAACGCCCCCCGCAGTCAGATGGCCACCGAGAGAGACCTGCTGGCCTGGAGCAGGAGGGTGATGGTCAGCGAGGTCCCAACCAGCGTGCTCAGGTAAGGGTGGCTTTAGAGTGAAAGGGGGTGCCCAGTCTGCTCAGGTAAGGGTGGCTTTAGAGCGAAAGGGGGTGCCCAGTCTGGTCTCGTCTGTGTGGCTGTAGGCTTTTGAAGCAGGAGCTCAGCTGACTCTACCCATTTAAATGAGTTATTTCAAGGCATCATGGGATTAGTAATATATAGGTAGTTATACATTAGTTGGTTAAAACAAAACTGAAAATAAAATAAATAGTTTCAGGCACACCATTGCTAGTAATTTAAGCAACCACATGTGTTTAGTAGGGGTGGGAAAAAAAATCGATTTTTCGATTTCTCTCGATTCTCTCTAGAACGATTCTGTCTCGATTCAGAAAAGTTCATAATCGATTTTTTAATAAAAAAAAAAAATTATTAAAATTTTAAAATTAAATTTTTTTTTTTTTTTTTTTTTTTTTTTTACACATTCATTTTGTGTTGAAATGCAAGCTGCATCGATTATTGCATTGTTCATTGAAAGTCATAATTGTGACAAGGGAAAGCTTTTTCTCTAATAAAAAAATAGAGAAGCTAATTCATCTGTTGATTTTCTTTATTTATCAAACACAAAGTAGGAAGTGATTTGAGACTCTGAGTAGCAAACTCAGATTTTTTAAAAATCGACATGCATCGATAATCGTTTTATCGGTTTAGAATTGATAATCGATAATCGGTTTAGAATCGATAATCGGTGTAGAATCGATAATCGGTTTAGAATCGAATCGTTGACCACTGAATCGGAATCGAATCGAATCGTGAGGTGCCAAGAGATTCCCACCCCTAGTGTTTAGCCTTACAACCAGATTTAAAAGAATATTGCAGCTAAGAATATGGGGAACACCTGGTATTAACACCTACCACACCTATGGCTCCAGAGTGGCATAATGTTAAAAGCGTGCCAAGATCATCAAGCAAGTATGAGTAAACAGCACAGATCTGTCAAGTTATGTCGAAGATGAAATGACTGACCAACACCCAAGTCCCTGCTCTTCCCATCTCCCTCTGAGTTGGAGAGAGTATTGTCCTCACATGAGTCTTAGTTCATCAGTTACCAGGGGAAAAAATTACTCTTATAATGAAGGACTCTCCCCCTATCTCCTCCATGAGTATTTAGATGGGAGGGACTGTAAACGACAAGGAGGGAAGGTGTTGGACATTTGTTTCATGTGACTTATATCAAATGTGTACAAGCCACGCAATTTAATGGCACGTAAACAAATGACCTTGGTCCTTCTGATCACAGTTTTACAGTGATGCTCTAGACATTATAGAGTACATCAGTCACTTGATAATGATGTGTCCCTCTGTATGTGGTTGGCTGATGTCTGTGTGTGTGTCTTGTGTTTCAGGGGGATGGCGCAGAGCAGGCACGCCAAAGGAGAGTGCGAGCGCACCTTATACCACATGGAGAATAGGAGGAAACCTGTACAGAGTGCCACACGAGTGAGTCAGACTGTTAGCTATGCTGCTAATCAACTGCACTGAGTGTGACATCCACCCCCAACAGCCCAGGTGCGTGTGACCTGACCTGCGTGTGTGTGTGTGTGTGTGTGTGTGTGTTCCAGGCGGAGCCAGAGTACATGTCGTTGCGCTCGCTACGGAGGACCCAGCGCAAGAAGAAGCAGGAGCAGCGGCACTCCTACCAAACCCGCTCCGCACGGGAGCGCCGTGCACTACGCCGCAGCTCCGTCCTCGGATCACCGCACGGGTCCGACTCGGACAGCGAGGCAGAGGTAAAGCAACAAAAGTTTTAAAGAAATTGTTTTTGTTTTCTCACAATCATAATTCTGTGAAAATACTGCAAAATCACACATTGCTGACTGCAACCTGACTGCAAAGTACAGCAGTTATGATCTGGTTTTGCATGAGCGTGTGTTGGTTTAAATGTGTATGTGTGTGTGTGTTGAAGCAGATGGAAGAGGAGCAGGTGGATGCCAGTGATGCTTCGTCAGATGGAGAAGCTCGTTGGAAGAGTGACAGCAGCTCCAGGTCTGTTGGTTTACAGTCAAAGACATGACCTCCTCAGCCAAGCATGCTGCCTCATTGCCCTTAATGAGTGAACTGATTTTTGTGATCGATTTGCTGATTAGTTGTATCTGGTGTGAGGATCAATAATAATAATTGAAGCTCAATTCACTGTTTGGGTTTTTTTGTCCTCCACCCTATCTACAGTGACTCGTCAAGCGAGTACTCTGATTGGACAGCTGATGCGGGGATCAACCTCCAGCCTCCGAAGCGGTCCACCAGGCGGCTGGTTCGTGCCCCAGAAAGCAGCAGCTCCGAGAATGAAGCAGATGCTCAGGGCGAGGGTGAAGAGGAGGAGGAGGAGAAGAAGAAAAAGAAAGAGGCGGAAAAGAAGAAGAAACAAAAACAACCTAAACAAAAGGTCTGTCTTCCTGTCTTCCATGATTAATGAAATCAAGGCAGTATCAATAAAGTAGTAATATATATATATATATGTATATATTTTTAATGATGTGTATATCAGTATCATAATGTATCTACTTCCACATTGTATGGCATGAAATAAATTATTAAAAATAGCTGTTATAAAGGCCTGTTGGCTGTTTACCAAAACACCCAAAAGCAATCCAGTGCCTTCCTGACACTGAACACACTGTGCTGATTATTGGTGTCTAATGTTGAGACGTGTGTGTGTGTGTGTGTGTGTGTGTGTGTGTGTGTGTGTGTGTGTGTGTGTGTGTGTGTGTGTGTGTGTGTGTGTGTGTGTGTGTGTGTGTGTGTGTGTGTGTGTGTGTGTGTGTGTGTGTGTGTGTGTGTGTGTGTGTGTGTTCAGCCCGGGTCTGGCAGTTCAGCTGCGGAGTGGACCCCTCCATCCTGGATCACAGACACCATGCCCCGCCGCCTGCCTTTCGTGCCTCAGATGGGAGATGAGGTACAGAGTTCAAACCCCGAGAGCGTAGATTCACCTGAGGTGTAGGAGGCAGCCGTCTGAGTTCCTGTGCAGAGGTCAAAAATACATGCTCTTGATTTGACTACCACAGGCATCTGAATCTCTTTTCTTTTTTTTTTTCTCTCTCTCTCTCTCTCTCTCACCTGTCCTTGTAGCTCATCTACTTCCGTCAAGGTCACGAGGCGTACGTACGTGCAGTACGTAGGGCCAAAGCCTACAACATCAACCATCTGAAGCAGCCGTGGAACAAACTGGATCTCAGGGTAAAATGGCCACCTCTGGCAAACTGACCTCTACCTATCTACCTATTATTACCTACACTGCGCATTCTTTTCATGCATTAATGATGTCCCCTCTTGCTTGCTTTATTGCGGTGTTCCTGTTGCAGGATCAAGAGGTGGTGAAGGTGATTGGTATTAAATATGAGGTGGGCCCGCCCACTCTCTGCTGCCTGAAACTGGCCTTCCTCGACGCACTCTCAGGGAAGATGACTAACGAGTCCTTCATTCTAAAGTGAGATTCTGCGTACACACACACACACACACACACACACACACACACACAAGTACAACAAAGGCTTGTGACATCCTGGGCCTTTCTTGAGAAACATTGAGAACAGCAGGTGTGAGGGTCACCTCACTAATCGTCTTACTTAAAGAGACAGTATGCAACAATTTTCCACTTTTCTAGTAACTAGTGCTGGGATCGTGTTCCAAGTCATTTCCATGGTAACTAGTCATGTGCAGAACCGATAAACACACCTGCAGTTCTAGGCCATGCAATATGCAGTTCTGTGGTCTGGGTAAAAAAAACAAAAGCTTTCACAGCGCCACATAGCCAACTTTATCACCAAAAGGCATGAGTTGGCATGCTAGCGAGACCTCCGCAGGTTCACTGAGCTCTCCGTTTGTGTCCTGCAGGTATCATGACATGCCTGATGTCATTGACTTTTTGGTGCTACAGCAGTTTTACAACGAGGCAAAAGAACGCAACTGGCAGCCTGGTAAGTTAGTTTGCCATAAACTCTGAAGCTATTGTGCCTCTTCATCCCAATGCATGTGTTGTTATTCAGAGGCCTTCCTGTTGTGTGTATGAGCAGAGTCCAGGTTCCGGAGCATCATAGACGACGCGTGGTGGTTTGGGTCGGTGGAAAGCCATCAGCCGCTCGAACCAGAGTACCCGGATAGCCTTTTCCAGTGCTATGACATCAGGTATGCTTGTGTGGTGGGTTATCTGTGCTGAATGTGGTGGTGTTCTGTTTACATTTTATTTATTTTTAGTCCAGAAACGATAGCGGTTAATCATTACAGTGTAATGTCCAGTATAAAGTATATCTGTGGTACCTAAGTTGAATTTCAGAATGATAATACAGAATGTGTTCAATAGGTGGGACAATGGAGAGACGGAGAAAATGAGTCCGTGGGATCTGGAGCCGATCCCTGAAGAAGGTAACGCAGAGTACAGTGAGCTTCACCATATGGGCCTTTTGATATCGAAAAGCCTCGTAAGTGACCAGATGTTCTCTTTGCCGGTCTAGCGGAGATCCCCGAGGATTTTGGAGATTGTGTCCAAGTGACGGAGGCGGAGTTTCAGTCTCTCCTGTACAAGCCCCAGGAAGGAGAGTGGGCGGCACAAACGCGCGATGAGGACTGTGAGCGGGTGATCCAAGCCATCGACCAGCTGCTCTCTTTGGGTATGGGGGGCACACAGCATCACAGGCCTAGACAACAGCACGATGGGGAAAACCCGTAGGGATCCACATTACTCACATTTGACTGAACTCAAAGCAAACATCACTCGCCCTAGTTTGCCTTTAAAACCTGCAACCCATTGAGGCGGCGATACGTTAATAGGCCTGACTTGTCTTTTTAACACGCATTTGCTTGGCTGCCTACAGATGTGGCGAAGGAGTTCAAAAGCCCTGTGGATCTGAGGGATTACCCACTCTACTGCTCCGTGGTGTCCTACCCTACTGACCTCAGCACTATTCGACAGCGCCTCCGGAACCGCTTCTACAGGTAGCGCTCGCTCGCTCGCTCGCTCTGGCTCCAGAGCCTTCTGCCGAGAGCTCAGTTTTCACTGGGATTTATAAACAGACAAAGTGAATGTATGGATGTAATGTCTGGTTCTACCAGGCTAAGGCTTTCTCACACAGCCAAGGCAGAGTCATTATGCACTATTTTTCCAAAGCTTCTTGACCCACTACCCTGTATATTTGTCTCAGCGTCATGCAAGAAATGTCCTCCTCCATGTCTAAGAACTTTTTGTATTGTGGTCACATTCGAGTAAACCTCTGCTGTCTGTGTAGGAGAATTTCTGCTCTCATGTGGGAAGTGCGTTACATCGAGCACAACGCGCGCATCTTCAACGAGCCACAGAGTCCCATCGTCACTGCCGCCAAGGCAGTCACTGACGTGCTGCTGCGCTTCATCGGGTACAAACCACCAGAAGCTTTCTCTCTCACTCACTCACTCTCTCACTCACACTCTCTCACTCTCTCACTCTCACTCACTCTCACCCCTAATGTTAGTTTGCATTCGGCCCATCAAATACAAATGCACAATTCTCTTTACCCTCTTTTAAGGGCCGTCCACACTGCCAACGATAAGAAAAGCCTCACAGAAATAGAATTTATGTTTTAATGCGATGCCTTTCACACAGTTGCTCTGAAACTGATGACCCACGGTATCGTCCTTCATGTCGTTATTATTATTATTATTATTATTATTATTATTATACTCGAGGTGTGGACGTTGCTGCTTTTATGAGCTTGAGCGACATTTAAAAACTATCATTCTAGTTATCATCGGCAGTGTAGACGGGTCTTTGAGTGGCTCATGGTAATAACACTGTAGAGTTGTACATGTTTGTCTTCCAGGGATCAGAGCTGTGTAGACATAGTAGAGCTTCACCACAGGTTGAAGACAGAGCTCAGCAGTGTTGAAGATGAGGTAAGCGCTTCTGTTTAGAGGAGCATTATGCAGCCTGAGAAATAAAGTGATTTTTGTCTTTCATCTTTTTGGTGCTGAACAGCTTCCCTCAGTTGCCCATTTTGAGTGTGTGTTTGTTTGTGTCATAGAATGATGTTGACTCCGACACCCCAGGGACATCAACTGGTCAGCAAGTGAGTGACTCGTGAGAATATTGGTTTTTGTATGATCGTGAAGGCTAATGTAGGGTTTATTTTTTTAAAGTCTGAATTTATGCATAGGCTATGGATCAAGCCCCAAGGGCTGAACATGAATAGCCAAAATAGCCCAATGGACTATATGGGTATATGTGGGATATGGGATATGCGTCGGTGTTCATGTGTTTCTGGTCCTTAGAAGCGAGGGGTAGTGCTGGACATCAATGCGTGGAAGGTACCCTGTAAAGATCTCCTGCGCAGGATGATTGACAGCCCCGATTCCGAGCCGTTCCGACAGCCCGTTGACCTCTTTGAGTATCCGGTAACTCCCATTCCTCCTAATATTTCTGTAGTTCACACATAGATTGTAGGTGTTGGTAGCATGGCTATATAAATGACATGAATACTCAGTGGTCTAAATGTCATTTTTTCCATGCTTGCAGGATTATCGGGGTATTATTGACACTCCAATGGATTTAGGAACCGTGTTAGAGACACTATCTGGAGAAAACTATGAAAATCCTTCAGAGTTTGCCAAAGACATCCGTCTGATTTTCAGTAATTCCAAGGCATACACTCCAAACAAAAAGTCAAGGGTGAGTCTTTCTTTGAAAGAGAAATCCTGACGTTTGCCTTGTAAGATCATATTCCAAGTGGTTTCATTAGTGATCCCAAGAGTTAGAGGTGATCAGTCACATTGTTTTCTGACATTTCACAGATTTTCAGTATGACTCTGAGTCTGTCCGCATTCTTCGAGAGGCAGATCATCGCCATAATCTCAGATTTTAAATCTGCAGTACAAAGCCAAAGGAGGACTCACCAGAGAATGAACAACAGCAAAAGGTTACAGGACTCTCCACCAGTCAGGTATGCTGACTGAATATTTTGTATTTATTAAAAGATTCCTTGTTCGCAAAATGCAGTTGGTTAATATATGTATGTCAATTCATATTAACTTCATATGAACTTATTCCTTCTTAGCCCCAAAGGGAAAAACAAGTCCGGGAAGAAACCAAAAACCCAGCAGAGATCCAGAAGCCGCACACGCAAAGTTTCACAAGGTATGAGCTGTCTGTTACCATCCAGCCCAACCCAGTGTCCTTTTTGTTATGTCTCTGAGTCTTTATCTAAGACACAAATGTCTCCACAGCTTCAGAATCCCAAGAAATTACAGTGGATGAAGACAGTCAACCCTCAACTTCAACTTCATCTTCCTCCTCATCATCCTCCTCCTCAGGGCAACTAGGAGCCAACAGATTAATGCGCAGCCGAGCTTTACCTTCCAAAACCTCTGGTATATAAACTTCTGCATACATAGACATGACACACGCATTTTTTTTTTAAATTAAAAATATTATGACATTTAAACAGTTTACCAGCACAGTGCCATGTTGTTCTGGCATACCCATTTCTGTATCATTACAGTAGTACAAAAGTATATTGAGTGGCACTGGAAGTACTTGGTTCTGTGATGTATCTGCTGAGCCTATCAATGCGTCAATGGGTGGTCATTAATGTTTGTGTGTGTGTCTTGTGTTTTCCAGAACTATGTAATGGGCCAACAGTCAACGGCAGCCGTCAGTCACACAGACGAGGCACTTCGCGCACCGCCACAAAAGAAATGCCTGCATCTGTAAGTTCGTCGTCATCTTCCTCGTCATCATCGTCTTCCTCCTCTTCGTCATCTTCGTCCTCTTCCTCCTCATCAGAGAGCGGAGACAGCGACGTGGAGGTGGGGCAGTTCTTGGATGGCGGCGACCACGACTACAGTAAAGCGCCATGCCTTTCCCATAGGGACAAGGGTAAGGTAGCCACCGTCGCTAAGAGAAAACTGAAGGGAGGCGAAGCAGAGGGCCAGGCGAAAAGACTGCGGAGAGATGAAAAGGTCGAGCCGCCAGAAGAGGAGGAGGAGGAGGAGGAGGAAGAGGAGGAGGAAGTGGAAGTGGAGGAGGAAGTGGAGGTTGAGGAACAGTCCGAAGAGGAGGAATTGGAGGAGGAGGAGGAGCAGGAAGAAGAGGAAGAGGAGAGAGACGAGGAAGAGGAGAAGGAAGACGACGACGAGGAGGAGGGGGAAGAGGGCGAGGAGGGGGAGCAGAGAGGAGAGGCACCGCCACGGACGGCTGCAGGCCTGAGGTCAAGCCAGCGAGCAGCGAAACTGGCCCGGGTCAACACGCGTAACCAGGGCCGACGGACTGTCCTGTACAACGACGAATCTGAAGAGGAGGGGGCCGCGGCAGACCCGCTCAACCTGGGCATGTCCCGGTCAGGCCGCGTGCGGCGCATGACGGAGCGGGCCCGGGTCAGTCACCTCATGGGCTGGACGCACTGACCTCAGGAGCTCAGTGCCCCGGCCCTCCCATCAGACTCACTCAAACCAATACTGCAGGGATTTTGACTTTTATCATTTTTATTATGTTTTAAAAGATTTTGTATAGTTTATTTTTTTATTGTAATTTTTTATTTTTTTTTATTTTGATTTGTTTAGGAGTGTATGTTTACGAACAGTGGTGCGCTTTCTATCTCTCCATCTCTTTCTCCCCTCCTCTTCCTCTCCCCTCCACTTCTCTCTCTCTCTCTCTGTTCTTTTACTCTTTATCTCTCTTTCAAATCCCTCTCTCTCTCCTCCCCTCCTATCTTTTTCTCTTCACGTCTGTTTGTCTGTGTGCGTGTCGTACTTCCAAGGAAGCCTCTTGGTAACAATCTTTCCAATAATCAACCACCTCAGCCTTACTCTGCTCCAGGGCCTTAAATGATCTCACTCGCATTACATCCCCTCTCCTCAGCTCTTCCTCCTCTCCCTGTCCCTCACAGACACTGGCTAGCTGTGGAGACCCAACATGGTGCTGTTCCATTCACTCTCAAATCAATACAGTACATTAACTTTCACCGTACAGTTTGAGAGCCCCTCATGTGGAGATGGTGCTGCTTTCTTTTCCCCTCCACTGGACAGTCTGTTCTCCGAGTCCTTGATGAAAGACCCCCTCTTGCCCTGTAGTCACCAGGGGCTTGTACATCTTCGAGGTACCTAATAGGAGATGGGTAGGCGCATGTGCTAAGGGCTGCAGTCTGCTGGTTTGCCTCTGGCTTGGTTTGGAGCTGTAAACTAATGGGGAGCGCTGCCCCAATCTCTCTGTCTCTTCTCTCTTTCTCTCTCTTTCCACACACCATACTGAAGACTGTTTTGAGACCACCACAAAAATATTTATATTTTTTACACTGTTTTATGATGGACTTTGCGGTTGCTTCCTAATAGTAGTACACATTTTGCACATGGTAAGAAATGTCTTAAGGCAGCTGATCGGTGGATGCGTGGATGCGTGGGATTCCATCGACCAGCTTCGTGCTTCCTCATTGGTCGAGATTCATCTGTTCAACCACAAGCCATCTGAAGAGCAAAGACTTTCTGACGGTGATCAACTATAGCCTGTTTAGCTGGGAGCTTTACTTTCTGCCTCCAGCGATTCCAAGAACAATCATCTATGGTGCCAATCTCTGGACTCTGGTGTGATTTTTGATCTGAACTGTAGCCTGATTGGTAGTGTGCAGTGGGTTGATTGGGTAGACATTTTCTTGTGTTTTTTTTTTGTTCCTCTGTGGTCTTGATTAAGGCCTCACACCAGATGCACAGAACCTGCTCTGAAGAGAGGATGAAGGGTTGAACTGTTCTGGTATTGTAGCAAGTGTCGCCTCGAGCAGATAACGGGTTTTTACTAATGTCATCTCTTTACACACGTGTCTTTCATATGTCTCTTAAATGTACACTCTCCAAGCGCCTGTCTTGATTTTGTACGTTGCAAATGATCTATTTCCATCAGCTCCTCCCGAGTTTTCACATTACCTCCTCTCTTCCTCCATGGGTGGGAGGCTTGGGACTCCACCAAATGTCAATCCATTCAAATGGAGCACAAATGTATGAACATCCAATCAGCATTAATGTGAAATTTACGTTTCCAGTCTCTTTTTCAGGGACTCTGTGTTAATAGACTGAGTGGTACAAGAGCCACTGTTAATATGATGATGATGATGATGATGTTTTATAGGTGTAATAAGCTCATGTGACTTGTCTTTTTTTTTTTCTACACAGTTTTGGTTGTGTTTTTATTTTGATTAAAGTATACAAGAATAACTTTACATTTTCATGTCACCTCTACATATTTTCTGTCAGAAAAGGGGGTGAAATATCCAGCATCTATTGTAACGATTTGTAATTTGTTTGAAATGGACACATTAAGTAATTCTTTAGATAAACTACTTAGGTTTGGCTATCTGTAAGACTTGCTGCTGAAAATACATATATAGGCGGAGATATAAAAGGCTAGGCCTACCACAGGCTTGAATTAGGAGTGTACATTGAGAATCTTTGGGAAATGACGTCATCAAACATTTACTTCAGAACATGTGATCATGACGTATAATTTGCTCAGTCCAACACGGAAGTATTTGCATGCAATACACGGCCACTGAGGACCACCAAGAGGACTGAAAACAAATCGAAGGTCTGTCTGAAAGTCTAGAAACCGCTTCAAAGAAAGTTTCAACATGCCGAACTTGGATAGTATCCTTTCCTAAGATTAGGTTACATGAAAGACGAGATGAAAGTGAATGTTGTGGCCAGGTGAAATGATGGATGTGTCGTGACGCATCGGCGAGATTCTTTTGGTAACTTCATTTGAGCAATATGTTTATGAGTTTATATGTTACATCACAGCTTACAACAGAATAATGTGGGCAATACCCCAATGTCTTTTAATAACATGTAGCTGAATTCACTGCCCATCTAGCGTTGGTGATCAGACTCGGAGGAAGTAAACATTTTTGTTTTTCCATTTTGGTGAGCGTGTAATGATTGTCGTGTCTTTAATGAGTCTAATATAATTCAGATTAGGATGAGGCAATGAGTTTTAGACTTCTTATAATTTCTAATTTGTAAAAAGTATTATCGAGCTTGCTCAGCATATCTTGGTATCTGTAGTGTTGGGCCCAGTTTTTTTCCGAAAACACTTCCGCACTGAACTGTGACGTATGTGTCCACAGTCGCGTTACCGGTTAAGTAACTTAAGTAACTGCAGTCTGATAAGTCATCTGGGCAAAGGTGTTGGATAACCTATTGAAAAATCCAAGCCACTCATTAAATTAAAAATGTCAATATAATTGCTGTTGGTAGGCCCTACAGAAGACAAAATAAACTTAACTTCCTCCAGAACATCTGTTCAACCTAAAGTTTGCTGCCAAAGAGCTACAGCGGAGCTCCAAAAAATGTGACAAAGATGAGAAAGTCGAAAAGACCAAAGTGAAGAAGGTAAGACTGTATCTGATGTAGCCTAATGTACATGTTTTCTTACTTGGCAGTCAGCGTTCTTATATCTGATGTATATCCATTTGGACTATTTTAGGCTATCCAAAAGGGAAACATGGAGGTAGCACGCATCCACGCTGAAAATGCCATTCGGCAGAAAAATCAATCCGTGAACTTCCTCCGGATGAGTGCACGTGTCGATGCGGTAGCAGCAAGAGTTCAGACCGCTCTTACTATGAACAAGGTAAATGCACACTGTTAAAGGGATTCACTGTGTAACAACATATTTGCATCACAGTCCATCAAAGCTTGAACTATCATTATATTTTCTATGTTGTGTCTCACATCTGTACGTTCTCAAAATTGTTTTGGTGTAGACCTGGCATAACTTAAACCTCTGTCACAGGTAACAAAGGACATGGCTGGTGTCGTTAAGGGAATGGATGCTGTCATGAAGTCCATGAATCTGGAGAAGGTAATGCTCCCATGTTGTCATTATTTAGGTGGAAAGCTCTGCAGAATGTTCCATTCCTGGAACTTGAAATGTTATCTTCCCTGCCCCTGTTTGATACTGTCACATCACAAAAAAATGGGTTGTTGGGATGACAGTAGCTCTGGGGGCATTGGCAACATCTGACATCCAGATGGATCTGTGTTTGAGTCCAGCTCCTGGCTTTATCTCAGCACAAGTCATTATTTCAGTGTCTTTGGTTGATCTGCAGAGGTATCTACAATTTAATTAGTTATATATTCCCTGTGATTTATATTGTCACCTGCCTAAGGTAGTGTTTTCTTAAATCTTGTCTTGTGAATGCCGTGTCACCTATCAGTTCTCTCTCCGTGTGTGTATAGTGAGATTATTTAAACGATAATGTAGTGTTTTGATCATTGAGCAGATCTCGTCTTTGATGGATAAATTTGAACGCCAGTTTGAGACTTTGGATGTCCAGACCGCTCAGATGGAGGACACCATGAGCAGCACAACCACCCTGACCACCCCGCAGGTATCACCAGCAGCCACATACTCGCATATCAGTCACCGTCACAGGGTTTCACTTTCCATCTGCATGCTTTTGCATATGTAATGATGTGATTGGAATGTTCCAGGACATTCATAACGCACGCCATTGTCTGTTGTTTCAGGGTCAAGTGGATAATATGATGAAGGAGATGGCAGATGAAGCAGGGCAAGTGTTTCTAACATTTGCGAGCACACACATGGTTTATGTTTCATACATTTGCCTCGCTCATCCTCTCTCACGCCCACACACACACACACACACACACACACACACACACACACACTAAAACAAGCATAATACTGAAAGTTATATATTTTTTTTTACGTTTGTGTGTGTGCTTGCACTTGTAACAGACTGGATCTGAATATGGAGCTCCCAGAAGGTCAAAAAGGATCCCTTGCAGGTGCAAGTGTGGCATCTACAGAGCAGGTAGGAAAGCCGAAATCTAACTCGTACTTGATAGGGATAGACTTTTTATCCCTTAAAGGAGTGAACATTATGTATTATGTAATGGATTCCATTTCGATTGAAAAGACACTATGAAGACAGCATATGAAATCAGATTTGCGAGACAAGTAGTACAACTCACTGTGCAAGATGCCTTGTCATTTCAATCTAATTAATTTTCAGAAGATTGATTTTTGTGATTTTAAGAATGAGATTTCTTCAGCTCTCCAACCTTTTCTTATGTTTGTAGGATGAGTTGTCTTCCAGACTTGCCAAGCTACGGGACCAGGTGTAATAGAACTGCCATTAAACCTGTTGGATGTGTGAGCATCTGTCTGTTTGTCTGAATGCTTGCTTGCTTGATTGGCATTTTTTTTTATCTAAAAGCAATGTGGCGAATGCAAGTGGGATTGGTGTATGGGTAAAATAGTTTGCAAAAGATTCAGTTCAGGAATATTGTATATGAGTTAAAGTGTAATGAAAAAATTCTCCTTCCTGGTCTTTTTTTTTGTGCCATACAACACTAAAGCTACGATTTCTGGTAAATAGAAATATATTTACTGTTTTTAAATTATTATTATTTTTTTATTTTTTTACACTTTCCCCCTGAAGTGGCCAAGTTCAGTCTGTTGGTGAAAATCTATAATAAAGCTGCCTCTCAAAGTTCTAGCTCTGCATTTTATATTGCAGTGTACTGTACATATCTATAATGTATATATTCATGTGACTACTCTATGATCACGCTCATTTCTTTATGCTAGATACTCAATGTTGGTGCCTTTTTTTGGAAAAGAATGGATGTATCTCTTGTATTACTATGCAATAAATATTTTGTCACTTTTAAATGTGTTTGTGAATTGTATGCCTTTAATCACCAATGTTAAATGTGAATCACCTGAGTATAACATTACCTAAAACCTTCCATTTTCCAGATGTTTCACCCATCTCTGCGTAGGCAGCCTTGTAAGGTAGAGAGAAGGGTTTGAGTTAAGTCTGCAGGGTCTTCATTAGTTCCACAAGAAAAGCACAAGTTGACTCCGATCAAGCATGCCTCTTATTACTCAGGGCAGCCACAGATACATGCACCACTGAGAACCTGAGATGGTGGAGACGGAGCGGGAGGAAAGAGGAGGGACAATTGAGTACAGTGGGAATTGATCAGCAAATCATCCTCCTGTTTTTCTTTCCTCCTTTGCCAACCTACCCCCCCCCCCCCCTCGTGTTCTTCCCTCTATCTTTCTTTTCCCGTTTCACAGTCCAGAAAATACCTGTTAACTCACTGACTGGTTCTAATGGCTGAAATGTGTGGTGGATAGATTTTAAAAGGGGATTAAACTGAGTCAGTCAAGTTTTGTTATATCTCGCTGGAGTTTGCTGGATGGAGTCTTACAATAGGATCTCCAGGATGAGATTTAGGTTCAAATGTTTTGCATATGTTTATCCATTTTTCACAAGGACTTGGCCATTTTGAGCAAGAGAGTGATCAAAGGTAAGTGCATAATTGTATCCAATACAGAAATTCTACTCAGAAATGTGTCATTGCTTATATGTACGTGTGTGTGTGTGTGTTGTGATGGTGTTGCAGTACTTACTCTTCAATGTTTAAGTGTGAGACAGTTGAGAGAGCCGTGTTGTTAGCCAAGCAGGGAACCCAGGGGAAATCTAAGCAGCTCAGCATATTCAGGGTTGTCTGGGGTTCCCATAATTACCAGCCAATTAGCAAAACACTGGTAACATTTGTTTAAATACCCTGTCATTTCCTCTATCAACCTGACTGTCAACCATTCATCCATGCAACCAACAATTCTCTTCAGACATCACAGACAATGTATATGTAGTCGTCTCAGCCATGGTAGTATGACCATATCGTTTTACTGTAATGTAGGACCACTTCTTCTGCTACTACTTTATATTTCCGGATTGTATTTGTTCCCTTCCATGCTATTTATTTTTTCTATATACTCCTTTCTCCAACACAATTTCAGCATATCCATATTCTTGCTTTAAAAGATGGGAGGGATGGTTATATCATAGCTGACAGAGATGCCATGTTGCTGTAGATGCCGTGGTTGTCACGATAGCAACAGCAGCCCCGAGTGGGGGCTGTTTGTAGCCAACCTCCCCGGCTTTCTGTCCCATAGCTCTCATCAAACCTGGAGTCACAGACGTTTTACTCATCAGGTGCACAGTGACACGCACGTCTGCTTCCTAACTACTGGTATGTTATGTTGCATGGATTTAAACTCCCAGATGAACAAGAGAGACAATCAGCAGTACGATTCAGAACAATAATTGTTGATCTCAAGAGAATCTATTGTTTGTTGAAGGGCATCATGGACTTTCACATGCGTTAAACATGTACCTGAAACTGTTGCATTTGCCATCTCACACCAAACAAAGGCCTCCCGGTGCAAATAACAAATTCAGGTCTTTAGTTATATGCAGTGGGGAAAATAAGTATTTGACCCCCTGCCGCTTTCGCAAGTTTGGCCACTTGCAAACAAATGTGAGATCTATAATTGTAATGGTAGGTCTATTTTAACAGTGAGAGACAGAATATCAACAAAAACATCCAGAAAACTGCATTTTATAACAGTTATGAATTGATTTGCATTTGTCGCGGCAAATAAGTATTTGAACCCCCAGAAAAACATGACTTAACACTTGGTGGAATAACCCTTGTTGGCAAGCACAGACGTCAGACGTTTCTTGTAGTTGGTCACCAGGTTTGCACACATCTCAGGAGGGATTTTGGTCCACTCCTATTTGCAGATCCTCTCCAAATCCTTAAGGTTGCGTTTTCAATGGGAGGGAATGAGGGAATGAGGTTCAAGCCCAATATTCTACGGTACATGGCCCCATCCATAGTCCCCTCGATGCGGTGGAGTCGTCCTGTACCCTTGGCCGAGAAACAGCCCCAAAGCATAATGTTTCCACCTCCATGCTTGACAGTGGGGATGGTGTTCTTGGGGTCATATTCAGCATTCAGCAAGTCGAGTTGATGCCAAAGAGCTTGATTTTGGTCTTATCTGACCACATCCTGTCTCCCAATCTTCCTTAGAATCATTCAAGTGTTCATTGGCAAACTTCAGACGGCCCTGTACATGTGCTTCATTGAGCAGGGGGACCTTGCGAGTGCTGCAGTACTTCAAACCATTACGGCGTAGTGTGTTGCCAATGGCTTTCTTGGTGATTGTGGTCCCAGCTGCCTTGAGATCATTCACCAGCTCCCCCTGTGTGGTTCTGGGGTTATTCTGCACCTTTCGGATGATCACCGATATCGCACGAGGGGATATCTTGCATGGAGCCCAAGACCTAGAGCGATTGACAGTTGTTTGGTGTTGCTTCCATTTGCGAATAATCGCACCAATAGTTGTCTGCTTCTCACCAAGCTGCTTGCCGATGGTTTTGTAACCCATTCCAGCCTTGTGCAGGTCTACAATCTTATCTCTGACGTCCTTGGACAACTCTTTGGTCTTGCCCATGGTGGTAAGGTTGAAGGTGTGAAGTATGATTCTTTGGACAGTTTTCTTTTATACACGTCACCAGTTGAGATCAGGTGTACCTTGTTAGGCCTAATGAGGACTAATCTGTGTGCTTCTTGGGCACATAACTGGTCTATGGGAGCCAGAATTCTTGCTGTTTGGTAGGGGTTCAAATACCAATATCAATTCATAACTGTTATAAAATGCAGTTTTCTGCAGGGGGTCAAATACTTATTTTCCCCACTGTATATATATGGACACCATTGACACTGTAATGTGTATGTGCTCTGCAATATTCCTCATATTTGTGGGTAATATATTCTGTAATATTTTACAATCCCCTCCTTTTACATAGCATCACATTAACTTTCTCTCTGTCACACCTTTGAAAGCGGTGCCAAGTGGTGGTGTCCTGCTTTAGGTTTCCCCCCTCTGTGGCCATTACGGAGTCTTACCCATCATTGGACCCGTCACCAGAGCACACACAGGTCCTCGCCCAGTCTCAATGGGTAACTTATCATGGGGTCCCTGTGTATGGGTCATTTACTACTAGAATAAAACAACTTTCTCGGGTTTGGGAGAGAGGATTAGGGTAAGGGAATGAAATGGGATACTAAGCCGGGTCACCTTAGGCACCGAAACGTCATGCAACAACAGGCTTTTTCACGTAAAAGCAGTTCATTCATATGTCCCTAAATATCTGTGAGAGCCGTGACCACCGGCTCGCTTTTTCAGCAGCCTCAGACCACAGCCTCCTCGAAAAAACTAAATCCAACAGAAGTGTTGTGGTTGATGTATCCCCACTGGCAGGGCCGGCTCTAGCCCTTTGGTTGCCCTAGGCGAGATTGAGTTTTGCGCCCCCCCCCACACACACACAATACTTAACATCACTTAACTTTGCATAGCAGTTTTTTCACCCACTTATACTATTCTATATTGCAGTTCAACAATAAATGTTGCATGGACAACAAACACCAGAATAGTTTCAGAACATTTTCTTTTTTATTAGTTTAAATAATTTATTACACACTCAAAGTTAGGATTAAGTTAACTCCATAAACTGTGCAAAACACTCTTAAGCACCTGTAAGGACATTTAAGCAAATTATGACCCTCAATACCCTAACTATACCCTCTACAAACAAAAGTGCTTTTATGGATACTGTACGTACCTCTACAAAATATCTCAAATACCTCACTACAATTCTTCCAGTCATTTAGGCCACTCCTAATGAGGTGGTCATTTTTCTGTGAAAAGAGCTTGCAGCAGAAGCAATACAGAGTATTGTTTTTCCTTGAATATACAAGCCAGCTTCTCTTGATTTTCTCCCCATTTACTAATTTCCTGTAGAAGTGGTTGTGGTGGCAGCTTCTCCCATCATCTCTTTTTGGAAATGTAAAGTCTGGACTGGTCTGGTATGGTCCTCTGCAAACTAACTCTGTCCTTACCGGATCACAGCTGGCCAGTCAGCAGGAGCTATAGGTTCTCTCTGGATAGCAGGAATTGTGGAGGGTGAGGTGTCTGCAGGCGGCAGTGTAGTTTCACTGGTGCCCAGAGTGCTTGATGTGGTCCTGGATGTCCCTTCACCTTCACCTGTATTCAAGCATATTGTATAGCCAGACAAGCAGTGTTTAATATAATAAGTGAAATGATCATGAATGTGGTTGAACTTCTTTAAGAAAACAAGCTATTGTATTTAATACATGCTAACATGTTTCTATTGTACTTTAAGGTATGGATGTGGCTTGAATAAATACTATTAAATAGACTCACCTGATGCAGGCTGTGTGTTCCTGGCCTGTGTGTTACTGGCCCCTTGAGTACTACTGGATGTCCCTTCTCCTGCAGCTGTATTTAAACACAGAGTTCATCCATGCTGTTCGTTACACAGTTGCATTTGGTCATTTCTATCATCCTACCACATAGTTGCATTGTACAAATACATTTTATCTGACCATGTAACTTGTAGTAGATATATTACAATTACTGCCACAAGGCTAAATAATACTAGGCTACTGATTACAATTAGTAGTATTAATGTGATGTGATTATTAAAGTAATAATTGCTAATAATAATAATAATAACAAAAACAGCAACAGTAGTACTAGTTGTGTGGGCTACTTACAAAGTTCAGAGGGAGGCGAATCAGGCGTCCTTTCTACAGCGGCCTCTGCAAAAATTGCCTGAGTGCATCTGGCCAATTTAAAACAAAAATAAACAAAATGTTTAGTATATTCCTGGGGAGGAACTGTACAGAAGGGTGAACACCACCACTATCCCCAAAATGGTTACTGTGTGTGCACCTGCTAGTTGTGAACAGTCACTAAACAGAACTTATGCCATTTATAATTAATGTAGACAGCAACTGTACTTTTCATAACTAGCATACGTTATCCAGATACTGGTCTTTTGACATTTACATCCATGTAGGTTATCAGTGAAGTTACGTTTGCTAGTAATAGCCTACGTAGCAAATTAGCAAAGTAACAGTCGCTAGCTAGCTATAGCTAGCCTAAGTGACAGCAATGAAACGTCCAATATTAGGTGATGCACAATACTACATGTATTCCGTTTGACACCTTAATGGCTGAGATGAGAAGACTTACCTCTATACTTGGCTTTCTTTTCCTCTTCTTCCTTTCTTCGTTTTCGTCCCTGTGCTCCAGATGGTATTGACCGCTTCATTTTTGCGAATGTCACGTAGCTGACACGCTCACGGCTCACCCCACCCTGGCAATGTGCAGGAGCCCTCACATAACTAACGTAACGTAACTTAACACAACCGCCCCCCCCCCCCCCCCCCCCCTATCGACAATAACCATCAATTCAATCTAAAAATCAGGTTGAAGTAAACGTAGGGCTGAAGAGGCGCCCTCGGATGATCATGATTAATAAACATGTTTTTATTTGCTTGTTATTCTAACTATGATTAATGGGAAGTAGGTCCAAGGGCGACGCTAGAGGGCGCCCCCAACCCATTTGTCGCCCTAGGCAGTCGCCTAGCTCGCCTATTGCAATCGCCGGCCCTGCCCACTGGTCTTGTGTGTGCGCTTGCTAACCTCATTTTCTCACTTCTCGCTCCAGAGGTGGTTTGGCTGATCGGATAACAGTTCATCCTCAATGCGCTTTGAGTGCATTAATACCTGTACTTTCATGTGGTCAAGCACTATCTGATTGCAGTCCAGTGACCAAAACACATTTTAATGCCAGGTGTAAAAGGCCTATTGTGACCATTCTGAACATAAGTGTAAATGCAACTGCATTGTTAATCCACACACAACAACTATGTGGGTGGAAGTATATAATCACCTGCAACCATTCCAAACCAGCAAGGATTTGAATAGCAAGCAAACACAATAACACAGCTTCACGGATGGCTACCATCTGTTGTTTTTTTGGACCCGAGCAAATAAATGGAGGATATGATGTGGGCTGGACACAGTGATCAGATCTCAATCAAATCTCAAGGTGGACACTGGAGACACATATTAATACCAGTAGTGAATAATCAGGTTAAAATCATATATCATAAAAAGCCCCTTTTACTCGGGTACAACTCTGCTACCACAGAACTTCCAGTGGCACCTCTAATGTAGGTCCTTTTTTTGGGGCGGGGGGGGGGCTAATCTATGTCCTTTTTGCCATAACTGCTCTTGCTAATGTTGCTAACAGTGCAAAATCAATACAAAATGGCTAACGGACCTTGATAACATGCAATGATTTGATGGGTGTGTGGCCGAAGGGCGGCTGGCTTTCTTAAACATAGTCCTGACTAATCCCAGTTTGGCAGTGGCATGATCGTAGCCTCATCTGGTCTGTTTATCATTCAATTTGTTTTTCACCAAGGGATGCCAACTCGGCCTGGTCTCCTCACAGACATGACTGATCATAGTAGGAGTGCAATATAGTTTCACCACACATTCACCGCATAACATTTAGAGGGGTGCCGTGTCACTCAGTGTAAAATACTCAATGAGAAATGGGGCAGCAACAGCACAGAGGAATTACAACTGAATACTGGCCTCTGAGAGAAGACGCCACGGAGTACTTTGGGGCTGATTTACTTGATTTAGAATCTACTGCACAATTGAACGGCCTGGATGCTCACCCTCTGCTCCTTACCGAATAAAGTTGAGAAAACAATCCATGTCCTTAAAAGTCCTTCCTAGGTTGTTTTAAACGTGTATAGACTTCCTGAAACAAAGCAATAGGTTAGTAGAATACTCACCCTTTTTTCAAAAATCACATGCTCACCATTCCAAGAAAAAAAGGCTGTTTCTCGTAGTTGATGCAGCAATCAGAAACGAAGAATGTGGAATATACTCGGATTCAGAGGTGTAGGTCTGAACCACACGCATCTAAAACTAGCCATATGTACTGTTGTATACTTTTTATATACTATTACTATATATATTACTATATATATATATATATATGGAAATTGACTAGGCTTCTAATGCAATCAGGTCTTCTGTATGATAATTAGTTCCTTTGACCCTTTGCCTGAGTTGGTTCTTAATGACCTACCCCATTACCCAGGGATGGATTACCCAGGGGCCCATGAGCTCAGGGGGCCCCTAAGCCAGAGCGTCTGCGTGAAGTAGCTGTTATTAACTTTGCATTTCTTGTTGCATAGTCAATATTAGAGGTTGCTTAAATGTATCTCTTATTTGTGGTTGGAAGTGGTGTATTTTGTTAATTTGCTGTTGGCTATAATTGAGTTTACCTAGGGTTAGCTGTGTTAGTAAATGTGTATGTGGGCTGTAAATCCTGTTGAGGTACAGGTGAATTAAGTTATTGTGCTGTTGAAAAACAATGTCATTACATTTAAGTCATGTTTTTTGAGCGCACAAGAATTGTTTGGCGCGCGAAGTGGGCCTTTTACCCGTCCAGGCCCAGGGGCCCATGGTTTCATAATCCGTCAATTTCCATGCCATTACCATACTACAATTGGTAGCTGTCACTTACACCTCAGTTGATTTCCTGACCCCTGAGCAGGTGTCTGAGGTGTGGACCTTTCCTTTGCTACCCTGATAAGATTACCACTTGAGAGATTATGGTGACCACGTGCTTGGGGGTCACAGCAGCTGCTTTGCAATGTTTCTCATATCCTTGGGCAGGATGTAAACTGTAACACCTACCCTATTTTTATACAGTTATGTATCTCTCACATCTACAGAAAAGCAAAGGTCAACAACCTGGGTCTAATGTTTGCAGGAGAAAATTGATGGCAGTATTGTTTTGACTTTCAATAGGTCATCTGGCTATTAATCAATTATGCACACAGAGTGCATAAAAACACAGAGAAGTACACACCTCTTTGACTCCTTATGTCCAGCCAATTCACAGAAATTGGTCCCATTAAGTATGCATCACAACAGAATGTGTTTCAATTTATATACAGCAAAATAAATATAAAAGTAAACACTAAAGCAAAGTAAATAAAAAAAGTAATCGTCAGATTTTCATTAAATCCACAATGGACAAAGGACAGTTCGACAGTTCTATTCTGTGCTGATGTTCTGCAGCTGTAGAAGCCATCATCATGACGGGGCCGGGTGCAGTAGACAGATCCCTGTCCTCCCGCCGCTTGTCTGTGAAGAGCACATTGGACGGGTCTCTGGATCTTGACGGAGCAGAAAGCACATTCAGCCGGTGAGTTTTGTGTCTCTGATTGTATCCACAAGTTAGTAAGTAATCCTGGAGACTCTACATGACCTGGCGTGTGAATTTCAGGTCTCAGTCAGTATGTGATGACACATCTTCTGAGCTCCAGAGGGTTGCAGCCTTGGACCCTCGTGACGGACCATCCAGAAGCTCCTTCATAGGGAGAGGCGCCATGTCCCGGTATTAAAGCTTATACATTACACCTCAACTTTTATGTCTGTCTATTCACTACATACAAATAGTGCATTCATTCATCTAATTTGACTCTTCTTTCTCCTTTCAATCTCTTTATCTCTCTTTCTACTTCTTCTCTTCCCCCCAAGGCTGGTGACTTTGGTGGTCACTTTAAGAGACTGGGCTCATCGCAGTTTGATCGAGGAGGAACCGCGTCCAGATTCCTTCCTGGAGCGTTTCCGAGGGCCTGAGCTCCGACCTCCGCCCAGTCGCATGAGCAATAAGACTGATGCCAATGGCAACATGGAGAAAGCCACCTTCAAGTACAGTAGAATGATTGTCTCCATAGAGTTTTTTTGTTTGTAGAGTATTAATTGCAGAATGTCCCTGTACTTAGTAATCTTTATTCTTCCAACAGGAAGAAGAGAGAAACATTTGTGTTGTCACAATCTGATGATGCGTACTACCGCTGGTTGTTTGTCATTGCCGGTGCTGTGCTATATAACTGGGTCTTACTGGTGGCCAGGTATAGTTCGTAAACCTCAAATCTCAAATCTCAAATCAGTCCAGGGGTGACTGCTTCAATCCAGTGCAGTAATATTACAATTTTCACCAAAGCAACACAACTAAGAGACCATAGTTAGCAGTCAAAGTTTATTTTCCTTTTGTATTTTTACAGGGCATGTTTTGACCAGCTTCAAACCCAAAACCTTATTATGTGGCTGGTTCTGGACTACTCTTGTGACGCCATCTATATCCTGGACACCATTGTACGCTTACGTACAGGTAAAACTCATACAGGAATACCCATAAGTAAATAATGCATCTAGAAAACCATTGAAGAAGTATCATTAAAAATCATTATCAGAGGAGAAGAGAAGAAGCATTCTGGTGTGGTTTTCATCTGGTTCTCTGTTTACAACTTACCCTGTTCCTGTCTCCCAATAGGATTTCTCGAGCAGGGACTGCTGGTGAAAGACCTGTCCCGGCTGAGGGACAGCTACATACACACCCTTCAGTTCAAACTGGATGTGCTGTCTATGTTGCCCACTGACCTGGCCTATTTTAGCACCGGAATCCATACTCCGCAGTTACGCTTCAACCGATTGGTCCGTTTTCCACGTATGTTTGAGTTCTTCGACCGCACTGAGACACGCACCAACTACCCGAATATCTTCCGGATCTGCAACTTGGTGCTCTACATCCTGATCATCATCCACTGGAACGCTTGCATCTATTATGCTATCTCAAAATCTCTGGGGTTTGGCTCAGACCAGTGGGTCTACCCGAACATTTCGAACCCTGAGTACGGGTCTCTGACACGCAGCTATGTCTACTGCTTATACTGGTCTACGCTCACTCTCACCACCATAGGAGAGATGCCAGGTCCTGTCCAGGATGAGGAGTATGTGTTTGTGGTGTTCGACTTCCTGGTGGGTGTACTAATCTTTGCCACTATTGTGGGAAATGTGGGCTCCATGATCTCTAACATGAATGCCACGCGAGCAGAGTTCCAAGCCCGTATAGATGCCATTAAGCACTACATGCACTTCCGCAAGGTTAGCCGTGAGCTGGAGACACGAGTCATAAAATGGTTTGACTATCTCTGGACCAATCAGAAAGCTGTTGATGAGCAGGAAGTGCTGAAGAACCTTCCGGACAAGCTGCGGGCAGAAATTGCCATCAATGTGCATCTGGACACACTGAAGAAGGTGCGCATCTTCCAGGACTGTGAGGCTGGGCTGTTAGTGGAGCTGGTGCTGAAGCTTCGTCCTCAAGTGTATAGCCCAGGAGATTACATATGCCGCAAAGGGGACATTGGGAAAGAAATGTACATCATAAAGGAGGGTAAATTAGCAGTAGTGGCAGATGATGGGGTGACACAGTATGCTCTTTTGATTGCTGGCGGATGCTTTGGAGAAATCAGCATCCTCAACATTCAGGGCAGTAAAATGGGCAACAGACGAACTGCCAACATCCGCAGCATTGGCTACTCCGACCTGTTCTGTCTGTCCAAAGATGACTTGATGGAGGCTGTGACAGAGTATCCTGATGCAAAAAAGGTTCTAGAAGAACGGGGAAGGGAGATCCTGACGAAAGAGGGGCTTCTCGATGAAACCATGGCCTCTGGAGGTCTGGGTGTCATGGATACCGAAGAGAAGGTGGAAAGGCTGGAGTCATCTCTGGATGTGTTGCAAACGCGCTTCGCTCGCTTGCTTGGAGAGTTTGCGTCCATGCAGAAGCGCCTCAAACAACGGATTACAGCTCTGGAACGGCAACTCTGCCACACGGGCCTCGGATGTCTGTCAGACCACGAGGCTGACGTGGACATAGAAGCAAACACAAGTGCACACGTTCACGCACAAACGCACTCGGAGACGGATGAACGAGCAGACATATCCACAGGATCACACGTGGACGTGGACACAGATGAGGTCAAAAGGGCGTCAAGAGATCTACCAGCTGAGAACTGTGACCAGGTGACAAAGGAAGCTCTGACTTCAAAGAATGAAACATGAGTTGGAAGGAATGGGAACTGGCCCTCATACTCAACTCAGCTCCACTGTGTTATTGACTAATCCGTCACGGCAGCCTATACAGACAGACCTGAGTTGGTACTTAGGACTAAGTCATGACATTATGTATTGGAGAAAATACATAGACTGCTCATTAAAGACAGAGAAAGCAGAGATACAGAGGGAAGGAAATCTCTTGACAGAAGCCTGTGTGCAGGAGTGCCATGACTTTCTCTGTCCACAGGGACAAGCACCCTGCGCACCCAAGTGTTGCTATGTGACTCAAAGAGTGCGTGTTTACCAGTATGACTGATGTTGGCACATGCTCTCAAGTGATGATTTTCCAAGGGTTCAACTGTAAACTGGATTCAGATTGACAGCACATTTCACATCGTGTTTTTTTCTCTCACTTTCTGTTTTTTATCATTATCTGTGCTGTGATCTGCTGTGATATTTGATATTATTGATATTTTAAGCTTAATCTAAAAAAATGGATACCATAAATATGACATAATTTATTTATTCTGCATAACTGTGTGCCATGTTATAACACAGTCCTGAGGCCAAGCGGCCATCTCAGTTCACCATCTCACCATCTCACCAAAGAAAACACTT
Organism: Clupea harengus; assembly: GCF_900700415.2. Taxonomy (NCBI): domain Eukaryota; kingdom Metazoa; phylum Chordata; class Actinopteri; order Clupeiformes; family Clupeidae; genus Clupea; species Clupea harengus. The sequence goes on along the minus strand of NC_045159.1, from coordinate 1,268,093 downwards.
TTGAATATTCATTGTGCTACAGTTGTGCAATCATCACCATAGAACTGAATCTCAGAATACTTTTTTTGACTCAATCTAAGTCTCTTGTGTATATTGGATCTAGAATGACATTTTCCTGACTTAGAATAACATTATCTTTACAACATGGTATCGCATAACAGTAAAAACATATCTCAAAAACTTTCATTATTGACTGTAGAAATGCAGCTACATTAAGGTAATTTTACCCTCTGCTCACAGAATGCAGAAAATATCTCATGTGGGGTCAAAACATCTTGTTTCTGTGGTGAAAATGTGCTCTTACACAGGTGAAGAGGGAGCCAGATAGAAAAAAGCACTTAATAGTGAAAGGGATTTATTAGGTTTACATCCATTGGTTTAAAGGAAAGGGTAATTCAAAGTGCAGTCCTTGATTATAATCCATTACACCTTTTGTCAAATTCAGTGAAATTCTCCTTACGTTCCTCTAGTTGGCTGTCCAGTGTTTGTGCACAGTCCTGGCTGAGTCAATGGGAAACAAGGTGGCTTGGACCAAGCACTTTTCCAGGCTGGCCAATCAAAAATAAGAGACATTCATGCTACAAGTTGCTTCAGGAGCATTGAAAGGAGGAGTGTATTTGATTGGCTGTTGAGTTCAAATATCCACACTCGATTGCCAGCATCAAGGACTACACAGTTAAGGACTGTTGAAGCATATAAGTACTAGGACTGAAAGATAACATGATAGGAACAGCTGATTAACTCTGAGGTAAACCCAAAAAAATGGGTTAGGACTTAAGAGGAGTGAACTGGCCTCCAGATGTTTCAAACTCTGTCTCTGTTTGTCCGACTGGCATGGGTTAGAGATATACTACCATGTATCCTTAAACTGACTTAAACATTTTGTACAATCACTTAAAGGTCCGTCAGTCCATCTTTCTGATCCAAAACAAATGGCCAAATTCAGCGAGTAGCTCCTCGTGGTCATCTAGCTGTCTGTGTGTGCTCAAAAGACTCATACAAGGTGTTCATACTGGCGCTGTAAATGATACACAAACATGGCCGAGCCATGAACCATTCCAGCCACTGCTTTAAGAGCACAAGGGAAGGGGTATCATTGGATTAACAACCTCTCGCCAGAATCGCAGACTCCAATTGGCTGAAATTGTTTATGGCTTGGTCCGAGTGTTACACATGAGAAACAAAGAAAGTGGTATATCTCATAACTATTCATTACATTGAAATAATTTGGAATGAACAAATGAATAATTTAGAATGAATGAATTAAACTGATATTTTAAAACTTTTCATTTGGAAATTTGGCCCAAGGAGGAGGGGCCAACGTAAACTCCTGTAAATGATCTGGATCAGCAAAAGACAATGAGACTCACTGGCGGGTGCTAGGGGAGGTGGACCACCCATTTCATGACGTGGAGAAGTCCCAATAGTTGACTCCGTCAGCATCAGCCTTGCAAGATTCAGGATGATTGTTGGACCATTCTCAACCCATAGAACACAGATTTTCATAAAAAGGGTAATAAAGCGATGGAGCAAATGGAAAGCTTCTTCTTCTATATCTCTCCAACTCCTCTTTCTCACACTGTCCATCTCTCTGCTTCAGTCCATTTTCTCTCCTTATTTCAATCTTTTCTTCTAAACTCTTTCTTGTCAGTCTGTCTTTATCCATAGGCACTGTTGTTCACTCTTCTTTCCTTTCTTCTTATGATCACTCTGTTCATCAATTCCCATTATTTTTTCAACTTTTTATGTCAGCTTTCTCTGACTTACTTTCAACCAACATGACTACCCAACTAGCATAGCAACCACTTCAATTACAATAGCAACCACCATGACTACCCTAGCAACGACCTAGCAACCACCTAAATTACCCTAGCACCCACTTTTACTTTTCCTCTGGTACTGGAATTTCCTTTAGGGATTATTTTTTTAATTATTAACTTTTTAAGTTAACAATTTAAAAAAAAATCCTTCAGGAAATGCATATTCTAGGTTCAATTAATTCTTGCTCATTCTCTAACTTTCTGCGGAGGTCATATTATGCACCGCTATGCGATACGTCTAGTTTAGTTTACAGCTCAAAAAACAAATTTAAGTATATATAGCTACTACCCTAGTAATTATGCCTATTCCGACGTTTGCACATGTGCAGAACGGATCTGGCAGCCGGCTCAGATCGGGCAGCAACACACACTCACCTAAATTGCCTAGCTAGGAAGGCAGTGAGCTCTAGCTAGGTAGATAACGGTGTGATTTGCTGTACTGAGCCTCCTAATGGAATTATTTGCATTTAAACAACATAGACCGAATAACACCATCTAACAAACGTGTTTGAAAGTAGCTGAAAATGTCAACAGATTTTCTCAGGTATGGACAATATTTTACATAAGCTATGTAACTCGAAAAACCAATCTACCTTTCTATCTTGCTAGTTTGTCTTGAACATTTGCATTTGCATGTTGCAGAACATTTATTTGTATCCTCTGCTTGAGATTGTTTAGCTGCTTGATTCATTTGAACAATGTCAGGTAGTTGGCTAAGGTTTTGGAAATGTGGAGGCTAGCTCCCCTTAATGTCCTGACTCTACTTGAAATGTGAAGGCTATCAGTAGCTGACTTGCTACTTATCTATGCTAGATAGCTAGCTAAATAAAGGGGTACGTGTTAGCCTTGAAATAACATAGACAGCATTATCATGACGTATAGCCCAAATGCTTTCATATTTTAATAAAATAACCGGTAATGCTGCTATAGGGACGTAAAGAGATCAAATGGACAGTTGGGATTTGGGAATATTGTGAAATAGCCATGCCCTCTGTTAAATGGGAAATGTTAGCCATAGTAGCTAGCTTTGTTAGACAGCCATGCTAACTATCCTAACTTCAAAACAGACTGCTGACTGTCTATGTCAACGTTACCGCCAACTTTACATTTTTGACATATTAACTTTTTACTATAACATTCTCATATTTTCCGCACGACATTGTTAATCAATGAAAAAAAATAATGGGGAGGTGGGGACTTAACTACAAGACCAAGAGTATAGAACACTGTTTTATAGGAAAACGACATTCTGTAACGTTACTCTTCAGTAAGACCATAGATTTCGCTAGCCGATAGGTTCGAACCCAGAACCAGAACCATTGACTACCTTGCCGACATGCTATGGCCATGAGGAACTGGTCGCATCTTTTCTGAGGACCTGTTATATGGAGAACTACATTATTTTTGTAGGACCTCAAGCATTATTCCGAATAACATCACGCTGTAATGGTTTGAGGCTTTCAAGTTGATTTTTCTCCTTTGTACAACAGTTGTATCGACGCAATAGTGAATGGAAGGCTATCTGCTATCTCAAATCACTTAACAGTTAGTCGATTCTGATGCTGTATTTCATTCTTCCACAAGCAGTCTGGTTAGTTCCCTGGTTCTAGCCTCTAGTTAGGCAGACATTTTGTAGGTGTGCTGCCATCTCCTTCAATAGCTACTCCATATCCTAAATGAATTATAACCTTCTATAGATTTTGTATTTGTAGATTACTGTAGATGAAACCCTTTTAAATAGAAGCCTACAATATTTCTGGTCTGTGGAGAGTATGAACCTCAGTTTCACCTCAGATTTTGCGAATAGTAGGGTAGTTGGTAAGGTACCAACATGCCCAGCCATTTACAGTGTGCACTCTTTTTTCCCCCTTCAGTATGCATACTGTAATTGTATCAAACCTCAGTTAGGTACACCTATTAACATAGGTTTGCTCATGCACTAGGTCTTGAGCATATCCTCTAAATGCATTGATGGTGGACTGTAGAAATGTTAATTTTGGTAACTTAATTAGGAAATAGAGCCTGACCAATAAATCGACGTGCCGATATTATCGTCTGATATAAGCTAGTTGCTGGTCTATTGGCATTGGCGTCAATAATGGCCGATAATTAAAAATAATAGTACCATTAATAGAACCAGATTGGTTTGGCAATATGCTCAGTTCCTACTCTGGCAATATGCTCAGTTCCTACACTTCAAATCTCACAGAAAGACAGAAGTAGAAAAGGCTACCACCAAAAAGAAGTTGGATAAAGCAAGTCAAACCAGAATCACCATCGATATGTCTTTTCAAAGATGATGAATTTCTATTGCAACTATCTGGAGCCCAAAGTGCTTTACAGAAGGCATAGGTACTGGAAGCTGAGAGCAGACTATTCTGGGAAGCTATGCTGTGCGGTCAGCAGTCGCTGTAAGTATCATGTACAATAGATTTGGAAAGTCGGTGTCTGTATCTCAGTGTAGGAATACCATATTCTGTAACGTTAGCTTGCTGGATGACAAGGGTGTGACCAGAGCCTTGATGAATATAGGGTAGCGTCTCTGGTGGAGTATCCCAGTAGATGTAGAGAACTATTGCCGAGAATGGCAATGGTAGGGGAGAACCACAAAAGTTCAAGGGCTGTGTACCAAAAGCCCTCTTTGTTTAATAAACACAAAGCATGGGAGTTGCTCAGGCACAGCCAGCCTCTGGTTAGCAGTCAACCGACCACTCAGCTACAGAAGTCCATGGGCAGCAAAGGAGAGAAGGACAAAGGGGTTTAGAAGCCAAGGTTGTCAGTTCAGTGAAAGTGAAAGGCAGGCAGGAAGTTGTTGGTTTATAGTTGTTGTCAGCATAACAAGCTATAACCTAGCTCTTCAACCCAACACATGCAGCCCCAACTGGTTAGAAGGTAACAAAAGCGACAAATGAGGGAGTTGAAGGGCCTGAAAAGTGACACCATGGTTGCTCTATTTCTTTTGGACAGGTAATTATCTATTCAGTTTTTGGAGGAATTTGTTGGATTTTTTGCTGAACTATGTAGCTAACATAGCTAGCTACTAGAGCTGCAACGATTAGTCGACGAAATCGACGACGTCGATTGTGAAAAATTGTCGAAGATGATTTTTATTGTCGATGCGTCATACAATATATAAAAAATTTAAATATTTTATTTATTTATTTATTTATTTATTTATTTTTGGCAGACGCTAGCAGAGCTACCGGTAATTTTCATTCGGCATTGCAATGCACTATAGGAAGTGCGAAATAGTGCATCTTTAACTAATAATAATTGACCATCATTGAGAAAAATGGAACATAATCTGCAAATAGCCTAGCATACAAATCATGCACCGTTTTCTTTGCCCTCCGTTCTCGTACCATCATGTGCTGCATATCAGAAATGGCCGACTGAAAAGCGAATTATTCTGAGACGGCTCTTGTTACCATGGAAACAGTAAACAAAGCTAGCTTTAGTAGCTGCTGCATATGAGATATGGCTAACAGAAAAGTTGTCATTTTTCTCAATGATGGTCAATTATAAGTAGTTAAAGAAGCACTATTCCAGTATTTCAAAGAGAATGAGCTGTGGGAGCACAAGAACAGTGAGTGTCTAGCAGCAATTATCATAGACATATATGATATATCTATAACTTATAGTAAAGTTTAAGCTAGGGATGCACGATATTGAATTTTAGCCGATATCCGATATGCCGATATTTACCAGCTCATTTTGGCCGATTGCCGATGCCGATACCGATATATACACCTCTGCTTTTTAATTATTGAAAAGTCTCTCCTGTACTAGAATTAATCTGTTATTATGATAGGGTATTGCTGTAGATACAGGACATTAAAAACTTGATTTGTATCATTTTAGAAATAGACATTCACTCATGAAACTATTGAAATGATTTCAAATATGGCAGATTTATTTATATTTTCACGTCACAGTTTTCATACTTGAACAGTACGAACTTGAACAGCTACACTCTGGAAATGCAACTTGGCTAACTTGGCAAGCTAACGCTGGTTAACTGACTTACAGTTTAATAACATCCCTTCTAGGATTTCTAGACTAATCTATGTAAGGTTATTGCCATGTTAGCTATATAAATTCCATATATGCAAAAGTAAGCCATGTACAGATAGCGTGGGCTCGTGACATAACGTTTCACATCCCGTCAAATGAGATCATCAACTTCGCTGGTGTCACGTAGCATGCAAGCTAACTAGCTAGTGTTGTCTAGCTAACTAGCAACTTATTAACTTCTATTAGCGCGCGACAGGTAATGTTGCAAAGCTTTGCACGCGGGTGGTCTGCATCTATGCATGCAACCTACGTTACGGCCAAGCTGTCGTCTCCTCTTCCATCTCCTGAAAAGTTTCCTGACAAATAGCATGTCAACATCCTCTGATACTGTGAAGTACTGCCACACAGCCAACGTCTTGAATTACGTTGTTGGCGCTCATAGTAACCAAAACATTTGCTTCGCGTGCGCATAATTTGAACGTCACTTTATCGGCCAGGTACATCGGCAGAAATGTTCATATCTGCAGATGCCGATAATTAAGTTTTGAAGCTTTTATCTGCAGATACCGATGTCGTGCCGATATTATCGTGCATCCCTAGTTTAAGCTTACATGTTGGAAAACAGAACGTCTCATGGAGGATGCTTGCTAACACTATTTCTGTTATGTTAAGTGCAATGTAGTAAATCAGTGAATTATCAGAGTAGCCTGTATTTTCGTTTGTTCTGAGTAGTTAACCTCCTCCACTTAACATTCTTCAAACAAAAGATTGTGGAAAAAAAATATATTTCATAAGTTGAATTTGAATGTCACTTGCAGCCCAGTTATTCTTGCGTTATTTTGCACTTGCAGAGGCTTGATTGCTAATTTGAGTTACTTTTAAAACTTTATTTGCACTTTCTCTTTACTTTTAAAAGCACATTTGCACTTTAATTTGTATTACTATTTAATTTATGTATTATGATGATTACATTTGTTACTCAAATACATTTGAAATTCAAATTCCAACATTTTGAGTCGTTATTTTAATTTGCTATGGGAAATAATCATTAGATTAGTCGATTAATCGAAAAAATAGTCGATAGATTAATCGATTACCAAAATAATCGTTAGTTGCAGCCCTACTAGCTACATATGTAGCTACCTTATGTATTAGCCCAATGCTAACATTAGCTACGCTTTGTGAGCTAGGAGACTATGTAGTTATATTAACACATACCTTGTAAACTAATTGTGTTTGCGGGTATCATTGTAGTTGTGAGCAAGTGTCGTTTGAGGGTATTTATCTGTTTATTTGTGTTCGTTTGTATTGGCTTTGAAGAGAACGTCTTACAAATGTGGTGATACAGCTTATTTGTGTGAGTTGGTAGAATTAATATGAAAATGAGACCTGAGGTAGTTGGATAAGTTAGTGATGACAATGGTTTGTTGCGGGTGGGGACAGTGTAGTGGTGTTTTTTTTAAATTTTAGGTATAAAACACGATTCATATTATTAATAAATTACAATTAGTCTACTCATTTAAAAATATTAACAGACAAAATTAACCTAGTCTCACGTTACCATATAATTTGGCTCCACGTGACTAGGTTAATTTGAACCCGCTGATGAGACTACACTTCACTCCAAACTGTTTAAAACATCCATGCTAGTCTTAATCTAAATCCTAAAAACAGATAAATATTTACAACTCTCGTCTCCAACAAATTTCCCCACACTCTGCACTGCGCTTAACATTAAGTGCCATTGGATTTGACCTTTATTTTCAGTTGTGTCCACATTTTCGTGGCACAGTAGCCTATAAGATGCTGAAATGTCGGTAAAAGTAGTTACAGAGGACCGTAGGCTCAAATCATTCATAAACATAAGCTTCCTCATATGCCTATTTTGCTGTTAATACAAACATAGTTAACAACACAGCAATAGGCATAGCACAGGCTTGCTAGCTATGCATGTTGCATCAGCAAGGCAGAAAAGAAGGACTACTAGTTCTTCTTATCAGCCCTCACTTACACACACACAGAAGGTAAACTTTTAAGCACATACACAGTTAGAACCGTCAACATTTAAGAACAGACAGAAACGTCATGTTTCAGCTCACAAAGGCATACGATTAACACACATAGATACTTAATTAAAGTCAGAGTTTCACATTTCTTTATCAAAAACGTGGGCAGCGCTAGAGGCAACACAAAAGAAAGGCAAACATGATGTCATTTACAAATCTGTGAAAAGTGAGGAGAACGGGGGTTGCCAAAATTGCAAGAAGTCGCCAGATTTATCAATCTACAGGATTTTTAGTTGCCTGGCAACACTGCTCATGGATTCGGCCTGTGGCAGTAGTCAGGCAATGCACGTTCATGTGTTCTGGGGGAGTGGCTTTGGAGGGAAGCCTGAATGAAGGGGCTGGAATTTTTTCAGTTCAAAATCTAGTTTACTGTTCCTGGTTTCGCCAACATTGACCTTACCTTTAATGACACAGTGGTTAATATACCTGCAATACGCATGGCAATACAGGAGTTCAGTTCTTGGTAGCCAGTTGTCCATGGTCCATAGTAATATATCCAAAACATCATCAACCAAGCCCTTTTTTCCTTATATTGCAGGCCTAGTTTATGTCATGTCATTGGTTTTGTTGGACATAGCAGCACAGCATACATACTAGTAACCTAAAAAGACTTGGCTTGGGCACTGGGCAGTTCTGTTTGCTCAAACCAGGTGTTGCTGCTCTTCACCAGCAGAGAATTCCGTCATCGCATTCAACGCATTGCTTGCCTTTTGTAGTGGCCCAGTCGGTGCATTGGAAATTATTTGCTCACATGCACTAATCTCGATTTTGCGATTTAGGCATTTTTCACATCGTTTAAAAACAAAAACAAAAACTCGAATTAATTAACTATATCACCCAGCCCTACTGGATACGTGAATACATTGAAAGTAGTTATTGGGACAGATTAGGTGTGAGGTTATAACTATCAAACGACAACAAAAAACAAAAGGCCTGCCTGTACTTTCTATTTTAAGATTTATTGTCTATAAGTGAGAGCCTTTTGAAATCTTTTCATTATGCGTTTCTGTTAAAAGTGAATATCGTCTGAAATAATCATTATCGGATCCAACATTGATATCGCTATATTGGTTGGGCTGTTTACGAAAGAAATATGTCTGCTGCAGAAGGCATTCATCTTTCAGGATATGACAGGAGTTCCCTGCATAAATTAATTTAGTAATTCTGTGCTGACATGTAGGGCTGAACGATTAATTGCATTTGCGATTTAATCGCGATATGATAGAACGCGATTTTCTAACCGCAACGTTCGCGATTAAAAACGTGGTCAAAAAAAATTAATAAATAATATTTTTTTTTATTTTTTTTTTATTTTAAGATGGTACATTTTGCACACAGTGTTTAAAAAGTGCATGCCTTGTGTTTATTCTTACAATGACTTTGTTTAAATTACTTAAATGCACAGTGGCAAAGCCACCGATTTGTTGTTCTTGATTCTGTAATGAGCAGTTAAATAAAAATGTAAAATGTGGGAAATAATATTTGACACTAAATGTATCTAATATTTTGTTGGTCATATTTAAATCATTCATTACGATTTGTTGGGAAAAAAAATTGGATAAAATAAAAAAAATCGCATATTAAATCGCAATCGCAATATTTGGAGAAAAAAATCGCAATTAGATTATTTTCCCAAATCGTTCAGCTCTACTGACATGTACTTGATTCTAGTACGTGTCATAGTATACAACTCAATTTTTATACTGCCATTAATGAAAAAAGACCATGAAATGGATAAAACGATGTTTTAATTGTTCTGTGTGTATAGTAATCTTTAGAAACGTAGCTGTGCCAACTCATTTTTCAAATTTTCAGTGGGTAGTTGAAAGAAGGGATGAGTTTGTTCACACGGTTGTGTGTTTTACAGCCCAGAGCCCAGATATGGTAAGTTGAATGTGCTGGTCACAAAGCTTCAGGAGTTTCTGGCTCACGTGGCTGAAGAACAAGATGGAGACTTGCCGTCACCACAACCTGTGAATGGTAAGGTTCAGCCTGGTTTACTATGTGAACATTCACAAAACTCCTATAGACAACCTCATGTATGACACTGAAATTTTAGAATGATATAATTCCTATTCTATTTTAACAATTTGCCATAGATAGCCGTAAGACCTGACTGGTGTCTGGTGGTGATCCAGACAGAAAGGCAAAAGATGGTAATCCAAGTTTACCCGACTCACACTAGGGAAACAATAGGCCTTTATTCCAGAGGAACTACGCAGAGGGCCTAACCTAATTATGAGCCGAAGTTGTAGGGCAGGTGTGCTTTTACCAATTAGCCACAGGTAGTGACATCGCTGAAGCTCTGCCTCTTAGTGCTCTCCCTACCATGTGAACCTACCATGTACCTAGCCTATCCCAACAAATGCACATGTCTTAAGTCCTAAATTCACAAAAATAAAACATGACAAATCAGGAGAACTAAGTTTCATTCAGTAGGGAAATGAATAGACAGGGTAGATAGAGAGCCATGATACTCATTCTCCTTCTTTACCCCACATCTCAGGGCTGGTGGCTGCCAATTCCATTGTGTCCCAAGCAACTGACCAAACCATAAAGGAGGAGGCCCAGGTATGGACACTTTGGTCTGCTTTTCTTAGGGATATAGAAATAAGAAACTTTTTGAAAAGCCTAAATATTCAAAGCTTTATGGTTGTTTTTTATGTAAGTGTTATGAAATACTAAATTAACACAATTGTATTTAGTTATCTCGCGTATTATGTCAAGTGATAGTATTACTGTGCAGATATAGTTTTGAACTTCGTTTTATGTAGAGTATCATGTTCACGGAGGCTTGCATTGTTTAAGCTTATGTAAGCATATACCCTGGCTTTATCTGATTTCTGTAAAGAATGGATTAAACAACAAAAAAACTGAATTGAAACTGAATACCTTAACTTCAAAGGCTCTTTTAGATCTATTTGTATGTGCTGTATTCCTCAGCCTTGTTGCTCTAGTGTGCTGAAGCCGCCTCATGAGAACAGACAGCCTTCCCCTGTTCGCTCCAGGAGGTACGTGTCTTTCCATAATGGTGCACGACTAAGTAAAAATCCTATACCTGTGTAAAATGTATATGTATGTATTGTATGAGAGAGTGATAAAATTTAATAAACAGTTAGAACAGAAGTATTTTTTCCCTCTGGCTACATATACTGTTCATTTATCTTGACAAATTACAAAATGGCAGGATTCCCCAGCGTGTGTAACACAAGCAATATGCAAAATAAATGAATAAATAAAACCATGTGGTGAAACTGGCATAGTATACATGCATGATTTTGAAAAGTGAAACTGGGATTTGGGGTTTTGCCTAACTAGTCATTTTTGTACCCTACATTTGAAGTAGTAGAAGTTAAAGTTGTATTTTCAGAAGACCAGCAGTTCAACATACGACAGCCTACATTTTCTTCTTAATTTCGTTAAGTAATTTGAAGGTGCAGTTTGCCATTTTTGTTCTCAAAGTAGTATAAATTCCTCTTGACCTGCATTGTTGATGCTGTTCTTAAGGTATGATTGTAAGAGTTTACAAGCATTCCTATGAATTCCGTGTATATTGTTTCTTTCTTTCAAGCACTTATTGCACCCCCAGGCCCTGAAGTGTAAACAAATGCCTTAAAAAACTGGAACGAAGAATCATTGAAGAACATAATCATTGGAGAACATCATCTTTAATGAGATTATTGTTGTTGGTGTTGAAGCATAGGATTTTAGTTTTACTAATCACAAAACCTGTCAACTATACTTGTAAGATATATCTAGCAACTAGAATTGCTACATTACCCTGATATGTTCTCCGTGGCACTTTACCCTGCAAAATGCCTTCAACAGTTCCTTTTTCTTTCTGGTTTAGGTTTTGGTTAGCTACTGCTAGTACAGACTTCTCAACAAATCTTCGCTAACACATCCTCAAGCAACTAATCAAGCTATCTTTCTACCTCTGTGGCAGTTAGAGAATGCTACACTATTGAGATGCTTCATTTATGCCCAGTTGAGTGGGCATATTTCTTACGTATCTTACAGTGACAGTGGAAAACACATGGTTCACTACAAAACACACTGTCAAATCGACAAGACTCATAAATTACCTTTATTTACCTCTTTTTTGAAACATGTTTATTTTTTATTTTCAGCAAGTGTCAGAGTATACAAAAAGTCTCAGACACCAAAATCTTAAGTTTTTCAACTTCAGTGACCACCAGAGGCAAGCCATCCACATAGACATAGGCACATGGGTATAGTCAATGCACTTAAGTTAACGCTTAACTGATCATTGATAGGGATTAAGAAAAGGTTAACCCAGGGATACGTTTTAAAGGCTCAACTATCTTGTTCTTTGTCAGTTTATGCTGGGGAGGTGCCTAAATGTGTGGCCCACAGTTCTAGAGCATCTTGGGCCTTCTTTAAGTGTAACTTATGTTAACTGGAAAAAGATCCTGTTCTTTGAATGATCCTGACTAAATGTATTAACTTTATTACAACTTATTTTAGAATGCTAACTTACTGAGTTGTAGTTGTCAGCAGGGGATAATGTGTTCATGGCATGAGGATATAAGGCCAACATAATGTGGTTATTCCCATGGAAGTGCCCTTATATATACATACATGCAATTGTATTTCTCTGCACAGTTTCAAACATCCATTAACTTTGGTGAGAAAGCAATCATTTGCTGCCTTATACTACTAAGCCTAACACTACTACTACTAAGTTCTAATGGAAATTGACATCTGAATACAGGAAGCCCTTGATCGTTATCCGACACACTGGTCAGGACGAGTCAGACTGTTCCTCAGACAGCAGAAGCAGTGTTTCCGACGACTCCAGCGACCTAAACATTGACTTTCTCCCTAAAGGTTTGGCACCTCTTTTACTTTGCTTGTTGGAAGTATGATCACCTATAACAAATAATTTTTATGGCCATGTCGTGCATGTGAGTTCAATCTGGCAAATCTTTTTAGGGACGGTTGTGGTGAGACCACAGCCTGTGGAAGACGGTCGGGATGAGTTTAGAGGTCCAGAATTCGGCACCAAAACACGAAGTAAACAGAACAGGTTGCTGAAACAAAGTGAGTTTTTGTTTAAGACATAACCACAAGCAAATTCACAGCCAAAAAGGAAATAAGAGCCTAAACATATGAATTTTGTTTTTTTCTGTGGACATATAGACTATGATCTGCAGGTAGTAAGCTGTACGGCTTGTGGACAACAGGTCAATCACTTCCATAAGGATGCTGTGTACAGACATCCAGCCCTCAAAGTGCTTATCTGCAAGGTAAGTCACCTGGTGGTGTACAAGACAAAAGCAGAATGGAAGTGAACAGAAAATGAGTAAGCAAGTTGTATGGGTTCAGTCTTGTTTCAGATACTACATGAGCGATGACATCAGCAAGGATGCCGATGGCACTGACGCCCAGTGCAGGTACAGTTGTGAACCGAATGCACTTGTAAACATGACCACTCGTATTTCCTAAAACAATTTTACGTTCGACTTTCTTATGTCCTAATCCAGGTGGTGTGCAGAGGGAGGCAATCTGATTTGTTGCGACTACTGCACCAATGCCTTCTGTAAAAAGTGTGTGTTACGCAACTTTGGACGTAAGGAGTTGTCTGACATGCTGGACGCTGACAAGAAGTGGCACTGTTACGTGTGCTACCCCGAGCCCCTTGTTAGGTTGGTGTTGGCTTGCGACACTACCCTTCAAAATCTCCAGAATGGCGGAACAAGAAGGGCGCGCTTAGACCCACAGAGAGCAAAGATTTTGGCTCTAAAGGGTCAGCAGACTCCGACTCAGACAGAGGATTCTGAGGCGCCTCTCTCCACCGGCCTTTTGCAAAGGACTCAGCGCCTGGTTGAGATGACCATGGCCCTCAACCAATCCTTTGTGCAGTTTATGCAAGTCAGTGAGGAAGACAACAGTGATGAAGAGGAGGAAAGAACTATTAAACTGAAGGACTACTCTAATGTTCCAGTAGACTTGCAGAACGCCTACAATGCCTTGCAACATGCTGTTGAAATGGAGCTTCGTAGGTGTGGGCAGGAAGACCCAAGGACATTGTACACTTCCAGCGAACAAGAGCATCCCGCATCTCAGATCAAGGAAGGCCAAACTTCTAGTGTGGGAGATGAGGAACAAGAGGACGAAAGAGGCATTCAACCAATGGATGAGGAGAGCAGGTGCTCACTATGGGTACAGCAAACGCCCCTCCTTACATCGACTGACACTAGCGTGGAGGGAAGTGGCATATTTGAGTTGGAGAAGAGCTCATCTCCTGACCTGGAAAGGACCAGCATTCCGAAAAGCAAACTTTACGACCAGTCACCCTCTCCTTCCTACTCGTCATCCTCCTCCTCTTCCAGACTGACCACATCAGTACAGCCGAGGCCGAGAGGTCGCCCTCGCAAACGACAGCCCAAATCACCAGGACCAGTTGAGCTCTCTTCTCACAGCTCATCGAGTGACACTGGGGGATGTGGCTCAGAGAGTGGATGTGACAGCGACTTCAAAGACCAGCACCTCACAACCAAAGGTGTTTCCCCGCTGAATGCCAGGACCTTTCAAGTGTTACCCAGTGAGTACGATTTGGTCATAATGAATGAACCAGTAAAGCAGTATTGTGATTCTGCTGTTTCTAACCATGTCCTCAGGTGTGGTAAAAAGTAATTTGCCTCAATATTCTTCTCATCATAAAAATCTCAAATATTTTTATGAGCAGAATTGTCATTTACTGGGCTTAGTTAATATCAGAGAGTTTTACATGCATATCACCACATGGTCATCTGACATAGAACAGTGTATGTGAAAAGACCTTTTTTTGTTTGTTCATAGACTTTGATTTCTGCACTGCTTGTGGACAGCAAATGAATCACTTTCAGTGGGATGCTGTCTACAGACATCCTGCTCTCAAAGTACTTATCTGCAAGGTGAGTTATTTGGTTTTGTGAAACACCAATCGATCAAAAGTAAGGCATAACATAGATTGATTACATGGCCTTTTATAAAAACAATGTAACAGAGTAATGATGATGATGATGATGATGAATGGGTCTCGTCTTTTAGCCTTGTTACAGATACTACATGAGCGATGACATCAGCAAGGATGTGGATGGGGCTGATGAGCAGTGCAGGTACAGTAGAACACTTTGAAATGGACGTCGCTGTCTGTCCTTCATTTCATAGCCAGTTTGAAGTGCATGATGATCTCAAGACAACAGAAATGGAGTCAAAGCTGAAACTGGGCTATAGTGTCAGTCCATTAGTGCCAAATCTGTGGCATTCGAGTCAAGTCTGTTTACGTTAATGATCTTAACTGCTGTGTCTGATCTGGCACTGCCTGCCTTACTAGAGATACTAGTGGGAAGATGCTCCCCTATGAATCCTTGATGTCTGACCAGTGAGTTAATTATGTGGTGGGATTTAGGTGATGACAAAAAGGAAGTGAATCATTTGGAAACCTGAAAAGAAAAAGGCATTTGCCAAGATGTAAAAGCTTGGCTGTAAGATGACATTTTCAAATAGTTAAATATCCTTTTCTATGTTTATGTTGTCTAGGTGGTGTGCTGAAGGGGGAGACCTTATTTGCTGCGACTACTGCACAAACGCCTTCTGTAAAAAGTGTGTGTTGCGCAACTTCGGACGTAAAGCACTGTCGGCCATCTTGGACGAGGGCAGAAAATGGCATTGCTACATCTGCAACCCAGAAGCATTGGTGGGCCTGGTCCTAGCTTGTGATGCCACCTTTGAGAACCTTCATAACTTTGGCATAAAAAGGGCTCGCTTAGACCCTGAAAGAACTGACATTTTTGTCCCAAAGGGTCAATTTAGCCATACTCAGGATTTCTTTCTCTCTGTTCACCTCTCTGCGAGGAATCAGCGTCTGGTTGAGATGACCACGGCACTTAATGAGTCCTATATGCAATTTATGCAGAGCTTCCAAGAGGTCAGCTTTGATGAAGAGGAGGACGGAACAATGAAACTCAAAGCATACTTTAATATTCTCGTAGACCTTAAGAAGGCCCACGATGCCTTAAAGGAAACTGTTGAAGCAGAGATCCAGAGATGCATGCTTAAAGGCCCATAGACCACAGACTGAGGAATGAAATTGAATCATTTCAGTTGATGTGAAACCAATGGAATGGATGTGTGTCTGTGATAAGTGTGGAGAGCTAGAACTGAGAGCTGCTGTCTTCTGAGGCAACCTTTTGTATTTCATGCCATTGACCCTGGAAAAAGATTGCCCACCACTTGTAGTCTGTAGAAATATTATGGGATACTAGTCCCATTATAACTCAGTGGGCTCTAGTTTGAGAATGAGAACAGCTGGTGAAAATGGCCGAAATGACCAAAGTCAGCTATGGGGCGGCAGACACTGGAAAGAGTGGCCAAAGCTAAATCCTAAATCAGTAGACGATGGGTGGAAGCTAGATGATCGGTGGTAACTGGCCTCTGATTGGTTAAGGTCAGGTGACTGGTTTTAACCAATCAGAGACCAGAATTACTTCCGGTTACCACCGATTGTCGGTCTACAAGTCAGTTGATTATTAAGACCTATAACTTCACAGAACTAAACAAAAAATTAAAGATTGTTTAAAAGTCAGGCAAACGACACCGTTACTCAACGAAAAAAAATAAAGGTCCTGGCATTAGCCAAGCAAACGTATAGTGTTTTACGTTCCAGTCAGGTTACTGGTCTTAACCAATCAGAGACCAGAATTACTTCCTGTTAGCACCGATCGTCTGGCTTCCACCCATCGTCCCGACATCGTTACCGACAACAGCACTATCTGCTGAGTAAGTGGGAGTGGCTGACTGAGGATTCCAAAACATCCCATGGTCACAGCATGCCAGTGGGGGCCAGGGTGTCCCACATGCTAATGGAGAAAACTGTATTTTGAGAGAGAATTTCATTATGTTACATGTCTTAAAAGCACTGCATGGCAATGCATTGTGACTAGTTTTGTTCAGATTTTCACTTTGTCTGCATTTGCGTGTGTGTGTGTGCGTGTGTGTGTGCGTGTGTGTGTGTGTGTGTTACCTCACTTTACGAAAGAAGTCCCTCAGTTGAAACTTACAGTGCTGCATTTCATACTTGGTAAAATCAAGCCCCCTGGGCAGCTTCGTGCCCTTTATGCCATGTTGCCGCTGCCAAACTAGAGCCCAAAGTGTTTGAGGTCCAAGTATCATTGGAGTAACAACTCTAGGTTGATGCTTACACTGAGTGTATGATTTCAGGGTTTGGAGTACATTGAATCTCAGTTGTTTATTAAGCCTCTTATAATGCCTGTGGTCACATTTCCCCCCCAATTCACTTTTGTTGTCTCACAATTTGTTAAATTAAATCTAACTTATTTTTTTGAATCTCTTTTAATTTTCATATTTAATGCAAACAACTGAAACGCAAAATTCATGTAATCATGACTTTTCAGGTCTCCACTACAGATTTAGCTGATATCAGTGATCCTGGGGGCCATGGCCATACCTCTTTTGAATGTTCTATCCTCAGAAACCTTCCTTTTCTGTTGTTGCCTTTGCTGTAGAACCATCGTTGTGGACGTTTTCCATGAAAGTTGATCCTTACATCTCAAAAGGTATAGAGATTGCTCATGAGTTTGATCATGAGATTGCCATGATTCACCACAGAGCTCCTTTAGTTGAAACTATAGTGTGTGAAAATGTTAATTAAAAAGGGATGCACACAGCCCTCTATACCTACGGGTTCCCTCTGCTTTAAACAAAGAGGACAAAATGCACACTTAACAGTTGTGTCACTCTCGATTGGAGATTTTGATAGTGTGATCATCATTTCCACAAACTTTAGGTATGGTGACATTTTTGATTCCCAGATTTACCAAACATGCAAACAAGTATCAATTCAATAAACAACTTATTTGGTATTGTGTAAAGCGTTGTACTATTTCTGACCAAATATGTATACGGTTGTTGATCGTGACCAGTAAGGAAGTATTTTTAATGTGACTGGATCATAAAAAAACACTGAGATTGTTGCAACATGAGTCCAGATAGAGACCATCACTCAAACTTATTGGGGATAACATACCATTTTTTTTAACTAAACCACAAACTACATCACAGCCATGTTGTTGTCATATTTCAGATCAAAGTGTATCCTCTTGGTGAAACCACTCTACACTGCTAACTGGTTGTCCAAAAAGACCAAAAAAGGACTGACCTCAATTGCTTTTTTCCTGACTATAACGCCAACATCTATAGAATTTATACGTAATTTAAAGATGTTGACTGACCAGGTTCTGAAAAACAAGAGCATCAACAAATGTGGCTGCAAGCAGTGGCGAGGAGGCCCGGCAGGCCAGAGTTGCCATGGAAACCTCATGTAATTATGTCAAGGGCATGGTTTCATGTCAACTGACCAAAGATTGGCTTTGTCTGCAGATAATCTGTGCCAGATTTGGTGAACATTCAACAAGGTTTCTGGCCATCACTTTTATAAGGCCTACACATCGGAAGTCATTAAGAATTTTGTTTTGCTTATTACAGCAAGAATGTATAAACGTTTTGATAAAATTCAATATGGATCCAATATACATCATTTAGTTGACATCGCAAGTTAAAAAAGCACTACAGAGTTCTGTTCCAAAACTAGTAAGCTAACTACCTAAAAGGCATGCAAAAACCATGCAAACAACACCAACAGCCCAGCTGACACTGATAGAAGCTTGCCAACACACTGACTGGTGTCTTTTGCCAGATTAGCTGGCAATATCATGCGTGAGAAAGCTTTTCTTCCATTTTTGCAGGGTGTACCGCCCGTCACACAGAACTACATAGGGCATATCCCTGATGGCTAGTGGAGAAGACACAGGTGTTTATCTGTCCTTCACATGACCATATGCTATCAAAATGAATTTGAGGATGGTACCAAAACTAGTTGCCAATAAAACCATATCTCAAAAAGTGTCAAATTGTTGCATAGTGTTACTTTAACAAGTCTCGGCTTGTGTAACATGTTTGCTCAGTATTTTTTTCTTAGGAAGGTTCCTAACTGAGTGAAATGACCTGGAAGTATCTAAGTAATAAGATGTGATATGGCCATGATAAGAGATGGTCGAATTCTCAAAATGCTTAGCTTCAACGCTTCCTTTTGTATCTGATCTAGTATATGGTTCACTGGAGCATCCTTTACGAAAGGAAAGGAGAAAGTACCGCCCCACAATTCCTTGAGACAGCAACAATAACCCAATCGAACAACCAATCATGGTACCTAATTTTTGAAAATAATAAAGTTCAAAAGTTTCGTACGTAAATGCACCACCGACTTTGACCCATTGGTGGCGCTAGAGTGTTAGTCACAGGAAAATATGTTAAAGGGAAACTCAACCTCATTTTGAAAAGGTTCTAAAGGGATAGGCTTGGTGCACATAAAATTGGCTAGTCACCAACACTTTTGCTGCAGTAAAAATAGGCCCTTTTATCTGATAGACATTTATTCTTTCTTTCAAATGTGTCCAAAATCCGTGGATGCTTAGCCCTTCGGATTTAGTACTAGAAAGTGTAGAAAAATGCCATGGTTGTAATACAGTGGTGTGGTGAACAAGTGTCACGTAAGGTCAGGCAGAGATGAGTGACAGGTCAAGCAGAGAGGCCTGTTTTCTAAAATCATGACAGTGCAGTTTCTACAGGTGCAGTCTTTCAGGGACAGCCAGATCAATTAAAGGGTTCCTGCATTGCATAGGGGATGCAGAGGCAGAATTTCCCAAATCAGTCGTAAACAGAGTTTTGAAAACAAGGACACACACCTGCTCATTAAAAGTCGTCATTGTCTTGAATTGTACTTCGGCAATTAATGAGCAGAATATCCTGATTGGCTCAACTTTGATACGTTTTTAGTTTTCGATTAGAAAATAGTGACGAAAAATGTAGTATAAAAAGTAAGTGCACTGATTTTAGACAGAGATGCTCCATGGACCACCATTCAAATTGTAATAAACTTCAGTTCATCGCATTCGGTCGTCTGCCTCTCAATGAAGTATCAACTTTAAGATTTGAAGAGATTGTTTCGCTACAACAAAAGTTAGCTAGCTGGCGTCTGGGTGATCTAAAACAGAAGAAAACGTGTTAATAAAAGACGTGTGTCTGAGTTCAATTACGGCAAAACAAGAGCCAAATCGTGTAGCCTACCATGAACAATAATCCTGCAGGCGCTCATGACCATGACCATGGGGTAAACCAAGTATCATGGATTAGAAGTCTATTGGCCAAGTTTAATATTGGAGCAAGTTATGAGTCAATGATATGCCCAAAAGTGAATAACTTAATTACTTTTCCGCAAGTGTCATGCAGAAAGGCCGTGTGTAGAGACAAGTGTGGGTCAGGCAGAAAGGCCTGTGTGCAGATATTAGTGTCTTGTAAGGTCAAGCAAAGGGGCCTGTTCCCAGAGATGAGGCTTGTTGGAGAAGTCTGCCAGATTGAAAAAACTTCAGTTCATCTCATTCGGTTTTCTGACTCTCATTGAAGTATCAATTCTAAGATTTGAAGACAACAATAGCAAAAGGCTAGTGGACCACTGTCGGACAATGGGGCAGAGCTGGCTGTCCGCTGGCCTTTCGCTCTTCGGTTAAGGGGGTCCACCGCTTTGGCACTTGCTTACATTTTTTCTTTATTGATTTATACTTCTCCATGAACTTTCACCAACCCTTAACATGTTTATAGATGTTACTAGTTCCCCACATAAGTAACCTAGCCTATCAGATCAAGTCATCAACCTTGAGAGCCTTGGTGCCATGAACTTATATTAAGCGGTTGATATTTTATAGACCATGCCAAGGATATGATATAGAAATTCCAGGAACAATATATATTAATTTCTTAATACTCAGGCCCAGCTAAACTAAAAATGATGGTGGTCCAGAAGTGGCAGTGGGGTGCAGACCAAAATCCACCGGCCGGACATGCTATCTGGGCACATTTAATTTAGCAATTAAGTGGTAGCTTACCATGAACACTGTCATATTTTTTCCAATGTGAAGAGTTCAGGCAACCAGTCGAACTTCTTAGGGGACATCCACGTACTGTGATTCCACCTACCGGTAGGAGGCGGTTTTCTGTTGCACCGGATGAAACGCCTGTTTGGCTGTGTTTGGATCAAATAGAACACAGAAGGATGCAGGTGTCAAACGTTCAAGTGTTCTCGCAGATACTATACCAAAGTGTGTGTGGCTATGGCCTTACGTGCAACATTTAGACGATGTTTATGGATGCTGTCGTGGATCCCTGTTGTAATCCTCACATCGGTGGTCTTGTGGTCTTATTACGCGTATGTGGTTCAGCTCTGTCTCAGTAAGTATCTTCATTTTGTGTGAAGACGGATTCGTATTTCCTCGTCTCTGTGTTTATATACAGTCATTTTCGTTATTTAAGTGTACATTATTGAAATAGGCCAATTGGTCGTTAATTGAGACCCATTTACACTGAAATCTGGGGAAATCAAGCGTACAAGGCTGCTGTTTAATCTGTCCTTTGCAGTTACCCTGACAGGCACAGCAAAAAAAGGTAAAATATGACTTCTCTGTCAAAGTCTTGTGTGCCAGACGTTTGCATTCCCAAACGTTTGTTATTATAACATTGCTAT